>NC_080571.1:189111309-189411309 GCF_030247185.1 Malaya genurostris | reverse complement strand
TATTTTTAATTATTATTAATTCATTCCTCGTACCTAGCGTATTGTGAAATCGTCTAACTTTGTCGTATTTAATAATTAAATTTTTCAGGGGTACCAGTCCCCGGCCGATAGCTCGCGGTGTCTCGTGCAACTTTCACAATCTTAGTTTCTGAGTTCTTTTAATTTTACGCTGATGGCACAAAAGTTAAATTAAAAAACTATTTTAAACAACTATTTCATTCTCGACTGGTTTGTTTATTTATTATGGGGCTCCTTGGTAACTAGTTCGTAGCAACTTAAACAGTGTTGCTCAAGAAGATTATTTTGATCGTCATCAAGGGGTCGCTATATTTTTGGTAACTGGCGGTAAATCGCTCACGAACACTTTTCATTGCGATTTTTCTTCGAAGTGCCTGGTCGTGTCGTCGGTGGGACTATTTTTTTGTGCTATCGTTTGAGAAGTCCAGCTGCGTTGGCAAACAATAATTCTTGATCACCAAAAGGGAACTCCAACACCTTGTATGGATGTTCCGGGGTGGACGCAAAAGGTCTCTTTCACCTGCACGATATATTAAGCAGTGGGTCCGTAATTTCTCTAACGCTAGCGTTTACAAACTTATTTCTTCAATTTTTTTGATTTGTGCGTAGTTATGGGGTAAATATTTAATAGTGTTAATACTTTTACTTAAAAGCTATGTTAAACAAAAAATACAAAATTTGATTTCAACAAAAATTAATAAAGCTAATGACACAGACTAACAGACATGATAGTATGAGTAAATTCTTATAAAAATATTTTGTCGTGATGCACTGGTTCCACCTATATTGTACTGCGCGTACTATTTACTATCGGTACACTTCTTGTGTTATGTAAAAGTTTTCCTACTAGTTGGTTTCCCCTCGTTTGTCAACACCGATCAGCTGAGTGCAGGGATGCCTGATTTCATCATAATATTTGAAAATGAATCGTCACAATAAATTATTGGATTACGTTGATAATATATTTAATTTTATCAGCGATGTTGGAAGGTAACTATTTATTTTCACAACGTTGTTCATCTAGACTATTTTTGATTGTGTTGGTTATTTTCACCCGAAATTAAGTATAAATATTGTAACAAAACGGGTTCGATTTTGTATTGCGTTGGAGGATGAGAGGTAGGCACAATTCTGTATATAGTTTTGGCAATATGTGTTAAATCTGTATCCTGCATGAAATTCGCGTGAACGTATACAAATCAATACATTACAGATGTATGAATGGCAACTCTGTATGTTAAAATGATTGAAGAATCTAATTTGAGTGTCCTGTCTGTTAGTCTGTGCTAATAACAGTCTTTACAGAGCCAGAATAACAAAAACAAAATTTAATTAAATTAGGCACTAAATCTTAAATACTATCGAAAAAAAGCATTACTAGACATTTCTCCAATGTTAAACGTTCCCAAAGAACAATTCTCTCCGGATCCGACCAAAAAAATAACGCATTTTTTTTCGTCAATTGCCTCTACCTATCCTTAGTGACCACCCCCTCTATTCCCGCTATTACAATAGATCACTGGACCAACATAAATTGAAGCGAAAATCTGTTGGACGCCGTTGTGTTTAGGTTCGGTTGTTCTTTTGTGCTTTTCATCTTCTAATCCTGAACAGTCGTAATAACTGCAAAGTTAGTACAGCCGAACAGTATTACCAATATTAAATTTAAATATGCATTTTTCTTTTGCGTCGTACAAACTCAAAATTTAAATTTGAATTGTAGAGCCGTATAATATCTACTGTATCGGTGTGCCAAGTAGCAACCCTATTTCCAAATAGAAATTCTGGCCGGTATGTGTTTTGCTATCGGGCAGTTCAAAATTACACTAACTGGTTCCCGGTGACATCTGTCAATTAATTATATCTATCTGGTAGGTATCCGGTTTTGTATTTTGTTAAGAATAACTGGGAAATTATAGACTTTTCTTCGATGGCCAGGATAGACAGAAAGTCATCCCGTGAATGGATAAGATGTAGCTACCACGATGGAAACGCCGAAAGAAATATTCAAACGTGCAATGCTCATCGGAGGAGGTAAACATTTAATACTTTGGACATTTCATGAGTTCTAAACAAGTTAATGATATTTTAGGCTTACTACATTTACTGCTGGATCGGTCTCACAAAATACTAATCAACAGCCATGCGGCGGATCAGATTTTTAAACACCACGAAGTGATAAACACAGATTACATTACCAACAATAATAAATTATCCTGGTTTTAGGTGGGCTGCAGGCCATACCCCAGGTTTATTTTTTCTTTGAGTATCTTCCAATATGTAGGAAAAAGTCCCTTTTCGCGCAATTATTTTAGCCGAAAGGTACATCGGCCCATATTTTGCATTATACAGGGTGATTTTTTAAGAGCTTGAGAACTTTTTTAAACAATAAAACGCATAAAATTTGCAAAATCTCATCGGTTCTTTATTTTAAACGTTAGATTGGTACATGACATTTACTTTTTGAAGATAATTTCATTTAAATGTTGACCGCGGCTGCGTCTTAGGTGGTCCATTCGGAAAATCCGCTTTTTTATCGACAAATTTTGTTCAGCGATGAGGCTCATTTCTGGTTGAATGGCTACGTAAATAAGCAAAATTGCCGCATTTGGAGTGAAGAGCAACCAGAAGCCGTTCAAGAACTGCCCATGCATCCCGAAAAATGCACTGTTTGGTGTGGTTTGTACGCTGGTGGAATCATTGGACCGTATTTTTTCAAAGATGCTGTTGGACGCAACGTTACAGTGAATGGCGATCGCTATCGTTCGATGCTAACAAACTTTTTGTTGCCAAAAATGGAAGAACTGAACTTGGTTGACATGTGGTTTCAACAAGATGGCGCTACATGCCACACAGCTCGCGATTCTATGGCCATTTTGAGGGAAAACTTCGGAGAACAATTCATCTCAAGAAATGGACCGGTAAGTTGGCCACCAAGATCATGCGATTTGACGCCTTTAGACTATTTTTTGTGGGGCTACGTCAAGTCTAAAGTCTACAGAAATAAGCCAGTAACTATTCCAGCTTTGGAAGACAACATTTCCGAAGAAATTCGGGCTATTCCGGCCGAAATGCTCGAAAAAGTTGCCCAAAATTGGACTTTCCGAATGGACCACCTAAGACGCAGCCGCGGTCAACATTTAAATGAAATTATCTTCAAAAAGTAAATGTCATGTACCAATCTAACGTTTAAAATAAAGAACCGATGAGATTTTGCAAATTTTATGCGTTTTATTGTTTAAAAAAGTTCTCAAGCTCTTAAAAAATCACCCTGTAGTTCTCGGCAGCATTTGATTGTTTCATATTTCGGCGGTACACAATCTGTCCGACCTGGAACGGTTGAGCTGTTGCCTTGTGACGTGAGTTATATTTGGCCTTTCCTTAAATGCCTTATGCCCATGAATGACGAATTCCGTGGCTGAGTGCATCGAGGTATTGAGAATATTCTCGATTTCTGCCAGTTGACTGTCCCACAGTTTTTAGTCTTCTCGAACGAAGGTTCGAATTGCTGCGTTAATTGATCGATTGACCCTCTCAACCGGATTGGCATGTGAGTGGTATTTGGAATTTAACCAATGGCGAATATCGAACCGTTCAAGAAGCGCCTTAAACTCGCGAGACAAGAATACTGGGGTGGAATCATGTAAGGTGATTATCACCAAGTGATCATCACTTTTGAAAATTTGGAATCATGTAAGGTGATAATCACCAAGTTCTGTCACCATTGCTGAAAGGCTAACATCACTATCAAACGTTCAGTCGGTGTTGAACAGTCGCTTACACCGCATGCGTATAGCTCTTGGTCCTAGAAATTTTTTCTGGCTACCTCGAGTTTCATTGATTCAAGGCTTCAGTCTTTTTCAAGGCTACCTGAATCACTAACAGTCTTTTTAAAGACTATCGATTAGTCAGCCTTTCTCAAGGCTATTCAAAGAGTGATAATAGAGTGACTAAGTGATACAAAGAGTGACATTAGAGTGACTAAGAAACTAATCAGCCTTTTTTAAGGCTAGGTATTCAACGAACTATTCGTCGAACTAATCAGTCTTTATCAAGATTTTTCCAAATTAGGAGTCTAATCGAAGACTAATTTAGCCTAGTTGATTTATTTTAAAATTTCATTCATTCCAAAAATGCCTGCGTCCAACCGAAAAGACAACAAGCCTAAGGATAAAAATAATTCAATACGGAATAAATCACAATCCGTTATTCAACATTTTTCGACTAACATTCACGATCTTATAGAATCTTAATGCAAAAATAAAAAACAACGGACTGATTTCCCTTCCGTTGATTCTATGCCGTCTAACAATATTTACGAGATTCTTCCTCAATCCGATTGTAGCGACATAGAAGAAAATTCATCAAAAATTCCCAAAATGGACGCTTGTCGTTCTGGGAAGAAATATCAATCTATGCCACCAGTGATGGTGATGATTTCCGACTTCAAAGCATTCCGTACTGAGCTTTCTACTTTTATCCCGGAAGTAAAAGTCTCATTTCAAATCGGACGAAGAGGAGAATATCGAGTGTAGGTTGATGGATTGGAAGATTACGAACGTCTTATTCGATATTTGTCCGAGAAACTTCATAAATTTTATTCATATGATATTAAATCAGACAGACCCTTCAAGGCTGTCTTGAAAGGCTTATCAAATGATCAAAGTACTGATGAAATTAAAAATGAACTAAAAGAATTGCTTGGTTTTGCCCCTTCCCAAGTAATACTTATAAAATAAAAGAGCGAATGGTACTTCTAAACCACGCTCTGGAATTTCCCATGAACTTTACCTAATACACTTCAATCGAAGTGATGTAAACAATTTGAAAACTTTAGAAAAAGTACGTTTCATTTCCCACATTAAAATTCATTGTGGACATTCTGAACGGCATAATCGTATTGCAAACTTAACGCAATGTCGTCGTTGCCAAGGCTTCGGCCATGGAACCAAAAATTGTCATATGGATATACTGTGTTTGAATTGTGGTAAATCGCATTCGAAAGACGTTTGTCCAATGAATGAAACCATTGATAAATTTTCACGTTAAAAAGGCGGGTGGGTAATGTCAGAGACATAACTGGATGTCGTGAATACGAAAACAACTGACATGTTCCTTAACACTTCCGAATATCAATTGTATGAATTATGCACGCATTCCCCTTTTTCACATTTTTCGCAAAAACAAAGAAAGCTTCACTTGATCTCGATTACTGTGAATTTCACACAGCGAAAAGTGCACAAATCTAAGCAAACTGTTCTTGATTTGCAGTAAAGTGAGGATATTTCCCTACGATTTGCAAACAACAAATCCTAATAGTTCTTTAGAAAACTTTTAGAGCCATTAGAACGGCTGATATTGTGCAATGCTCTCCACCGTTGTTTTGTCGTGAATACGACTTACTTTACTATGGGGTGCCTTTTCAAAATTTACCCTCTGAGAGAGTGATAAGTTTTTGATCGTGAATATCTCTTGTTGTATCTAACGAATCAACATAATTTTTGCTACATGCCATCGGAAATATGATCACAATTTTATAATAAAATTTTCAGTTGTGTGACATAATCTCGAATAGTTCAAAATTAAACTTTTCTTAAATGTTTGGTACAAACGAGTATCAAAGAGAATAATTCATAAGGCGCGTTTGCCTTTCTCATATTTTTAGGCTCGTAGCTCAGTGATCTGTGAAAGGATTTATATAATCTAACTACCAATAGAATCGAATTTTTTCAACTTAGACGTGTATAGCAACAGCGTTGAAGTATTTCAATAGTACACTATTGAAAAACCTGTCTCATTTGACCCATGTCAACACCAGCCAATCAGAACGCGTTCTGAGGAAGAGAACAAAATATTATGATTTGTTCTTCGCGCACCTTCGGTAAATATCCTCAGTTTAGTGTAAATTTAGAACTGTTTGATTTGATTTGTGCACTTTTCGCTGTGTGAAATTCTCAGTAATCGAGATCAAGTGAAGCCTTCTTTGTTTTTGCGAAAAATGTGGAAAAGAGGAATACTTGCATAATTCATACAATTGATCAACTAATTGATATTCGGAAGTGTTAAGGAACATGTCAGTTGTTTTCGTATTCACGACATCCAGTTATGTCTCTGACATTACCCACCCGCCTTTTTTTCCCAATGCTAATGACTGGCAGCTGTGACGAATTCGCTCTTGTCGAAAGCGAAACTAGCTGTGCAGACGACACAAAACACATCTGCTCATAGGGGCGATAGAATCCAAACTTATTCAATTTTTGTTAAGAGATTTCCTTTTATGTGATTTCGTTTGTAGCTTTTTCACTAATGGGCGGTCCTAACGGCTATAAAAATAGCCGCATTCAGAATTTTAATGTTGATTATTTCATTTCGGATTTGCATAATTTATTGAAAGAAACTATCAATATGCTGAAGGGACTCGTTTCTAGCATTCAGAAAAGTCAAATTGCGTAATTCTCTACGACATTAAACTCTGGAACATGTTTCGCAAAAACAAAGAAGGCTTCACTTGATCTCGATTACTGTGAGTTTCACACAGCGAAAAGTGCACAAATCTAAGCAAACTGTTCTTGAATTGTAGTAAACTGAGGATATTTCCCTACGATTTGCGAACAACAAATCCTAATAGTTCTTTAGAAAACTTTTAGAGCCATCAGAACGGCTGATCTTGTGCAATGCTCTCCACCGTTGTTTTTTTCCCAATGCTAATGACTGGCAGCTGTGACGTAATCGCTCTTGTCGAAAGCGTGCAGACGATACAAAACACATCTGCTCGCAGTGGCGATACAATCCAAACTGATTCGAGTTTTGTTGAGAGGCTTGTTTCTACCTGATTTCGTTTGTAGCTTTTTCACTAATGGGCGGTCCTAACGGCTATAAAAATAGCCGCATACAGAATTTTAATGTCGATTATTTCATTTCGGATTTGCATATTTTATTGAAAGATACTATCAATATGCTGAAGGGACTCGTTTCTAGCATTCACAAGGACCAAATTGAGGAACTCACTGCGATATTCACCACTTTTCGGAACGTTTTTCCCGGACGATTTGTTGTACAGCAGCAGATATTTTGTTCTCTTCCTTAGAACGCGTTCTGATTCTTATCACTCTCTCAGAGGGTAAATTTTGAAAAGGCACCCCATAGTAAAGTAAGTCGTATTCACGACAAAAATGGGTTGTATAGAGGTACAGTAAAGTAAATTCCGCATAATTCTTTAGGAGTATTATTATGGTTTTAAGAAGAACCGAATAGAAGTCTGGAATAGAGAACTGGACCCTGAGTTCAAGACCTAAATTTAGATCCAATAACAGACTCAGAATCCAGTTTCAGTCGCTGCTGGTTCTCGCCTTGATGGCCAGCAAGCGAATGAGAGATGCGATCTGAGCGTTTGAGGTTGTAACCACGCAGAAGGTGCATTCTCCGTCGCTGCTGGTTGATGATTCCACTCCCACGACGTCTGCTTCCATCGAACGCACGAAAAGAAATGATCGATTTTCTACCACGGTTCCCCTTTTATACGCATTCAGTTGAAGATATGTGCCTGACTACCTCAAAATCGTCGTCCTTGCGCGAAAAACCCAAGCGAAAGTAAAGAATTTTCCGCGTTGTTTTCAAATTTTAAGAAAACTTAATTTTTGAGTTGTTTGTGGTTATCGCACACTGTTCAAAATATTATCCTGAATTCCTGATCATATTTTTGATGAAATGGTGAAAGAATTATGTTGCTACCATTAATACAAGTCGAGATATTCACGATTAAGTTCTGCCCATTCTTCCATATGGCTAATTTTGAAAAGGCGCCCCATAGTAAAGTAAGTCGTATTCACGACAAAAATGCGATGGAAATCATAAATCAAATTATTTGAAATGGAGGGAAAAAAATTTAAACGCTCGTTCGCTTAGATAGCAAGTCAAATCAACGACCTTAAATTTACAGAACTTACCTGAAAATCAAAAAGTACGGATGTGTAATGTCAGAGACATAACTGGATGTCGTGAATACGAATAAAACTGACACTCTTTCTTTATACTTTCGAATATCAATTAGTTGATCGATTGTGTGCATTGTGCAAGCTTTCCTCTTTTTCACTACTAGAATTTGAAACGATACTCCTAAACTAAAGTACAGAATTTTCGCCACGACCATCAAAATGGGTTTTATAGAGTACAGTAAAGCAAAATTTCGCATAATTCTTTGAGAGTATTATTATGGTTCTAAAAAAAACGAATAGAAGAATTCTAGAATAAGGAACTGAACCCGAAATTAAGAACAGACTCAGAGATCAGTTGCAATTCTAAAACTATAATTTCGAAACTGAAATTAGTTCCGGAATATAGTTCCAGAATCCAGTTTCAGCACGCAGACTCTGAATTCTAAATCTATATTCCGGAACTAAAATCTGAAACTTGCAGACGACTTCTCGCTACGACGACCGAAAAGCAAATGAGAACTGCTCTCATTATTGATGACCGCTGCGCTCCCGACGATTGAAGTCCAAATGAAAGCAAGACCTAAGCGTTTGAGGCTTTATACCACGCAAAATGTCTGCTTTCATTGACGACTGCTCCACCTGACGACTGAAGTCCGAATGAGAGTTGCGACCTGAGCGTTTGAGGTTTTTAACCACGCAGAAGGTGCACTCTCCGAAGCTGCTGGTCCCACGACGTCTGCTTTTATACGCAGTCAGTTGAAGATATGTGCCTGACTACTGAAAAAGCCAAGCAAAAGTAAAGAGTTTTCCGCGTTGTTTTCAAAGTTTGGGAAAACTTAATACCTGAGTTGTTTGTGGTTATCTCACACTGTTCAAAATAGTATCCTAAATTCCTGATCATATTTTTTATGAAATGGTGAAAGAATTATGTTGCTGCCTTTAATACAAGTCGAGATATTCACGATTAAGTTCTGCCCATTCTTCCATATGGCTAATTTTGAAAAGGCACCCCATAGTAAAGTAAGTCGTATTCACGACAAAAAACCGTTACAAATGCCACGCCTAATTCTTCTAAGGCACCTATTTCTTCGAATTTAAAACAAAAAACAGGTGCGCCTTCCAATTCGTCTTCTAACGAAAACAATTTATTGACACGTAGATCGACCTCGTCATCATCTTCTTCTAATGTCACTTATGCTAGTATAACAGGTAGAAATCTACCACTTAATTCTTCTAATGTAAATAATCAAAACACAGGATCGCCTTGCAGTTCATCTTCTAACGAAAACAATTTATTAATAGGTAGATCGGCAATATCATCTTCTTCTAATGGCTGTCTACCTACAAATATTCCTTCAATGTCATTCGCTTCTTTGAATGAAGTTGATTTAGGCGATATAACTGAAAATAAAATGATCTACCTACAAGATCAACTATTTCAAATGATCATCCGAATGAATTCGACTTCATCACTTTTTGAAGCATTTCAAATCGGATGGCAATTTGCAAATAATATTATAATGAATTTAAAATTTAACAGTGATGTTAAATAATTATTTGGATATTTTAAATTGGAATGCTCGATCTTTGAAATCGAGTGAAGATGAATTTTATAATTTTCTCAAAGTTCACAAAATTCATATTGCCATTGTGACAGAAACTTTTCTTAAATCAAATGTCAAATTGAAAAGTAATCCACATTATGTGGTTCATCGATTTGTCAGGTTTACTAGAATGGGTGGTGGAGTTGTCATTTTTATCCAACGGCAAATTAAACATCGAATTTTACCTTCTTTAAATACTAAAGTTATTGAAAGCTTGGGAATCGAAGTTGAAACCATTCATGGAATTTATTTTATCGCTGGAGCATATTTGCCATTAAAATGCACCGGCGAACAATTAAATTTCTTTAAAAGGCGATTTGCACAAACTCACAAGATATCGACCGAAATTTTTCGTAATAGGGGACTTAAATGCTAAGTATGTCCAGTGGAATTGTAGGCAAAATAATAGTAATGGTAAAATACTTCATAATCAACTCTCTGCTGGTTACTTCACAGTTCTTCATCCCTGTAATCCGACTTGTTTCTCTTCCGTGAAAAACCCGTCTACATTTGATCTGGTTCTAACAGATCAAAGTCACATTTGTAGTGAACCGATTATACATGCTGACTTTGACTCAGATCATCTTCCAGTAACATTCAGACTTTTCAACGAAGCTATAACTAATCCAATTAGTTCTATATTCAACTATCATTATTGGTTGGATTACAGATATCACATTGAAAATCATGTGGATCGTAAAACTATTTTAGAAAATTCTGCGGACATCGACACAGCAATTGATAATTTGAATCATTGCATTGTCGAAGCTAGAAATCTTTCAGTTCCCAAAGCTCAAACTTAATTAAATTCTCCTATCATCGATGACAATCTTCAACTGCTCATTCGGTTGAAGAATGTTCGTCGACGACAATATCAACGTTCTCGTGATCCTGCTATGAAAAACATAGTTAAGGATTTACAAAAAGAAATAAAACATAGATTTACTCTTTTGCGACATGAAAATTTCGCTAAAGAAGTTGAACAAATTAAACCATATTCTAAACCCTTCTGGAAACTTTCTAAGGTTCTTAAGAAACCTCAGAAATCAATTCCTGCTCTCAAGAAAGGAAATCAAATACTTCTTACAAATGGCGAAAAAGCTCAAAAACTTGCTCAGCAGTTCGAGAGTGTACACAATTTTAATTTGAACGTTGTGAGTCCTATTGAAAATGAAGTCTCACTGAAATATGAGCATATTTCAACCCAAGTGTTATCAAAAGATGACATTATTGAGACGAATTCTGATGAAATTAAATCAATTATTAGGAAACTTAAAAACATGAAGGCTCCTGGTAATGATGGAATTTTTAATATTCTTATTAAAAATCTTCCCGATGTTGCCTTGAGACTCCTGGTTAAAATTTTCAACAAGTGTTTTTCATTAGCTTACTTCCCAAAAAGATGGAAAAATGCTAAAGTAATTCCTATCCTCAAACCTGATAAAAACCCAGCAGAAACATCAAGTTATCGACCAATTAGCTTACTTTCTTCTATCAGTAAACTTTTTGAAAAAATTGTCTTGTTGAGAATGATGTCTCATATAAATGAGAATTCAATTTTTTTACCAGAGCAGTTTGGATTTCGTCATGAACATTCAACTACTCATCAACTTGTCAGAGTAACGAACATGATCAAATCAAATAAATCTTCTGGGTTATCCACTGGAGTTGCTCTTCTTTACCAACAGAGTTGCCATTTATACAGAATCACCAGTAATGTATTAATTTGTATACGTCCATGCGAATTTCATGCAGGATACAGATTTAATACATATTGCCAAAACTATATACATAATTGTGCCTACTTCTCATTCTCCAACGCAATACAAAATCGAACCCGTTTTGTTACAATATTTACTTCATTTAGGGGTTAGCCAAATTTTGTACTAGGGCACATAACCGTTTTCATTATTTTTACGTTTCGTCTTTGACTCATCAGTGCAGAGCAGTTCAAATTGAACTGCTTAGTGCTAAACTCGGCAGTTCAATTTGAACCGCTAAGCAGACGTAAAGTTTCTGCTACTTACAGAACACTTTTTGTTTTACAACGGAGTGCAATGTCTTTTCTGACGTGCCGAACGAAAACGTGTTTTCGACTGTTCTGGCCGATGCAGGTATGGTCATTTAGGGGTTAGCCAAATTTTGTACTAGGGCACATAACCGTTTTCATTATTTTTACGTTTCGTCTTTGACTCATCAATGCAGAGCAGTTCAAATTGAAATGACCATTTTCGCCAGTGCCATTTTCGCAGTGCAAAATTCGCAACAGTTTTTAATATCCTAGAGAATTACACGCCCTTCTGAATGCCAAAAATTTATCTCGTACGGCATTTTGATAACAAATTTGACCTTAAAATTCTGTATGTTTCTATTTAGAACAATAATTGTATACCCAAAGAATTATGCGAAATTTTCTTCACTATACTATATACGGCCCATTTTTCAACCACTTGTAGTTTGTAGTAGAACTTTCTGCTGATTTGCTATATAAAATGCATAGCACCGACGTAGAAGCCATTAATGAAAGGTTCCTTTCAGAACCACCATTATTTTTTCATAAAGAACTCTACTGGTTATTTCGTAATATTTGATTGTGTGTCAGAATGTTTAATGTAACTAATCTGTACTTTAGTTTAGGAGTATCGTTTCAAATTCTAGTAGTTCAAAAGAGGAACATTACACACCCGTACTTTTTAATAAAATTCGTAAAATGAATTGAGTAAACTAAAAGTAACTTATATAGTTTAAAGAATTCATAGAATGAACGGAAGTATTTATCAATTAAATCAATCCATTTATGTTGTAATTATTATTCGAAGGAATATCATTGGGGTATTCGTAGAGTCAAAGATAAATTGCTTTCTGGAAAAGTGATAAGTTTATGAATGTAGACATCTCCTGTTGCACATAACGTAACAACATTCAAGTCTATGCTAACATTTTCAGTAGAATTAGATGGCCGTGACTTAGTGAGCGACATAACAGTCTCGTTCAACTGAACGAGTAAAAAAGATTAAACTGCGTTCTTAATTTTCTTCTTGTGAGTTGAACTAAATAAGGCAATATTTTTGGACAATTAGTTGCTGCTAATCATAGTGGATATTCGTAGTACCGGTGGGTAAAATTTCCAAAATGGAACTAGCATTTGAAAGCTCTGTGAAATGCCATAGTCGTAGAGTTAATGAAAACTATACAAGAAATTATTTAACGGATCTTTCTCATTCGAGAGGATTGTCATCCGTTGTGAAACATCAAGAAGATCTAACAATTCGTGTCATTTCAAATCTAGCAAATTTATCCCAAAGAACTGACTGTGACATTGATTTTCATTGAAAAATATAAATCGGCACTAAATTAAACCAACAAATGATTTTTTTTTATTTGTTTGTGCGCAGTTTGCCATACTCGCGAGGTAATTTTTTTCAACGTTACTCTTCGGTCCATACAAATCATCATTGATAAACATGATTCGAATTAATGAAAAGGATTGAAAACTATAGGAATAAAAATTTAGATTTTAAAGTATTATATGGGTATACGCCACTTTTATATGTTACTCCTCCTAATATCAACGGTATACGCCACATTCATACTTTACTCCTGAAAAATTGACGTTTCTTGACAGGTGATAAATGGAGTGAAGTTGGCTCAATCACCGGTGATGGTGATAGTAGAAGTGATCACCTTTGGTGATTCCAAACATTCTGGTGATCACCTCTTTATCACCAGGAGGCGATAGTCACTTATCACCTTACATGATTCCACCCCTGTAGCATTATCGGTGATTATGGTTTCTGACGTAGAAAAGCGCAGAAACCAATGGTTTTTCAGAATGTTACAAAGTGCTAATTATTTTACCTACTGGGGTTAGCATAACCCACTTACTAAAAATATCAAGCACCACGATAATATGTTGGTGACCCTTTCGGCTTCGAGGGAGGGGGCCGATGAAATCAGCGGTGATCATTTGCGATGGATGGGTGGTAAGTCGTTGCTCTCCCATTAAGGGTATCCCGGTCTGCTCGCAGCCTTGAATTCCTTGCAAGTAACACAATTTTTAATGGCAATCTTTCATTATCGTTTCTCGCTGTTCATGCGGAATTGCTTTCTTCCATTCAAATCTATAGTCAAATGGGTGGTTTGGGGTGGGTACATATTTATATAGGGCGCCATCTAAAATTTGAAAGTCTACACATTCATCCGGTTGATTGAGAACTTTATTTTTCAGATCTTTATACCCTGTGCATACGGACCGCGTAGTCGTTAAGGCAACACATCGCGACAATGCATCGGGAAGTACGTTATCTTTCTCTCTGCGATGGATAATTGTCATATTGTAGTGATGTAAAGAGAGACTCCTTCGGCTGCATCGCGAGGAAGTTTTCCATTTTGTATTCATAATATGGGTCAAAGTGAAGGAATCGGTTATTAGGGTAAAATGTGACCCTTCGATATACCCACGAAAGGCCTCGATAGACAAGAGAGCGGCTAGCACTTCTTTCTCGCAGGCATTATAATTCCGTTGGCGTGTTGTCAGCTTGTGAGAATAATAGGCTATGACCCTCTCTTGTCCATCGTGGTCTTGCGTGAGTATACCCTCTATGGCCACATCGCTGGCGTCCGTTTGATGGAGAATTCTTTCTCGAAATCCGGACTTATTAAAATAGGGGATGTTATGAGCTTTTCTTTTATGGAACAGAAAGCCTCCTCGGCTTCATTGTTCCAGCTCAAAATTTTGGATTTTGTTTTCAGTAACTCCGTAAGAGGTGAAGTGATGCCACTGAAATCATTGATAAACCGACGATAATAGTTGGTCATTCCTAGGAAACGTCTCAACTTTGTAATCGTATTTGGACGAGCGTATTCAACAATCGCCCGCACTTTTTCAGGATTAGCCTGTAGGCCTTTGGTGGACAGTAAGTATCCAAGGAAGGGTAACTCGTCAAGTACGAACTTCGATGTTTCCAAGTTAATAGAGAGGTTAGCCCAAGATAGACGCTTGGCAACTTCTCTGATCAAACGCAAATGCTCCTCAAACGATTCGCTAACTATCACCACGTCGTCTAGATAGACTAAAACGTTAGGCTCTAACTCTCCATGCCCCAAAACCTGATCCATTAAACGGGATAGGGTGGCGAGGCTTTTCACTAAACCGAAAGGCAGTCGCGTAAACTGGAACATGCCCTTTCCCTGTATACTAAAAGCCGTAAATCTCCTGGGTCGTTTTTTTTTGGAATTTGCAGGAATGCTTCAGAAAGGTCGATTGTGCTTAAATATCTGGCCTTGGGAAGCTGACCCTGGATACGACCCCCCACCCTGGGTACGCATCTTTAACTGTGCGTTCGTTGATCTTTCTGGCGTCTAAGCACAATCGAACCTTGCCAGACGGTTTAATCACTGGTACTACATTAAGAGACCAGTCAGAATTACAACGCTCAATTATCCCTCTGCTTAGCAACCAATCCAATTCTTCGGCAACCTTTTCAAGTACCCTAGGGGACATGGTGTAAGGATATTGGCGAATGGGAGGTTTGGATTTCCAATCTTCGGAGATCTCTATCGTATGTTCGATTAAAGGAGTAGTTGGTAAACAATCAGTTCGCGCGATCTTGAACATATGTTTTACCTGTTCAAGTTTGTTAAGTTCATCTAGTATAAGTGTCGACACTGGCTCACCAAGCTGGGCTGTGTCTTCCCGTGTAACAGCACACTGTTGTATTTGAGGGTAGATGTTAAATCGCGACCAGAAGTTCATTCCTAACAAACAATCAACTAAAAGATAGTTGATCACTAAGGTTGGGACAATTTTCACTTGCCCATCGAATTGAAACGGTAGCTGAATTTCACCTGCAATATGAAAGTTGCTACCATCCGCTGATTTCAAAATAAGAATGTCGTTAGGTTCTTTAGGTTGGTAATGTCGTAGGCGTCGACATAATTTATTGCTGATTAGGGTGCGATTACTACCTGAATCCAGCAGACCTTTTATCTTCACATGACTCACGTTGACCCAAGCGTACGGTCGATTGTCGTTTGCATTGGGCAACGTGATTTCTAGAATCTGTGGTGATTGATTAATATACCATTCTGGTTCTACAGGCTCCCAGTAATCGAATTCCGAATCAGATAATGACGAACTCAGGCTGACCTTTCGGAGGACCGGCGACTTTCGGTCATCGTTAATCCGTTTTTTTTTGACAATATGGACAGTGTTGGGAATCGAAACCTTTGAAACCACAAATGAAACATATGAGACCTTTGAGTGATCGACACTTGTTCCAGTGGTTTTGAAATTCCTTGCTTCTTTCTGAGCAATGACGTTAATAGATTTTTCATTACCAAACATTGTCTGATATAATGGAAAAATTGAAGCATCAATTATATATTCTATTAATTCCGGAAGACTGTTTAACGGCTTCCAAAGCAAAGCTTTTTAATAATCCGTCCGAAGATTACGCTTAAGCATTTCCAATTTTTCTTGATCATCCATTTGCGCAGACATGGATCTCAACATTTTTTCGACATCAAAAAATAGTTTTGAAACGTTTCGTTTCTTTGCTGTCGCCGTAAATATATTCGAGACCGCATCATTGAGTCAAGTTCTGGATGACGAAAGGTTTTTCGAAGCTCATGAACCAGATGTGGCCAGCTATGCTGACGGTAACTGGATCGCATCGATATGTACCAGCTTGCTGCTGATCCTGTAAATAAGTGCAAAGCCGAATCAAAAAGCTCCTCTTCTGAAACTCTTTCAGAAAGCGCCAAATGCTCGACTAGTGCTAAAAATTCGTTGAGCTTTAGGCCCTGATCCGTACCGGCGTACTTTTCAATATGCCATTGAGATACTGTTAATATTCTGTGTAATGGTCGTGCTTCGTTTACTGGGGTTCCAGTAATCGATCGTGGAATAGAAGATTTGTTCCCCAGCTCGTGGTTGGCTCTTTGAGTATAGGTAAGATAATCAGGGTGAATGCTATGAACAAACACAGACTTTGAAAATGGTTGAATCAAATCTGCTGCAGTGGTAACTATCGGGTAACCGGTTTGGTAACTCATGTTATAGGGTGGGTACCGATGGTTAAGGTGAAATGTAGCGTCATAAATTGCGTGCAAAATTTCATCCGCTTCAGTTGAACAAACCGTCGCACAAAGCATAACAAGAAAAACTGACACATAGAAACCAGAACTTTTTACAGTGATTGAGCGCAGTGGGCTTACCTCTCGTTATGTTGGCTTGTGAAAAATATCGGAAGTAATGGATTTTTGAATCCTTCACATTTTGAATATATGCTATTTAAATCGTTATTGTTAGTGATTACTCTTACACTACACTAACTAACTAACTTGCTAACCATGTATATGCCTGAGTTTAGTAGCAAGCATGGATTCTTCTTCAAAAGAACGATTGAATTCAATAGTCTGTCAAGATTGAAGTTTTAGTTTTGCTATAAAAATTGCTACAATCTAAAATTATACCTATTATATGATATTACACAGCCAAGCATTATAGTTGATATTGGCAGCGCTGTGAGAGGAATGTTTGAAGTAGAGTTTGTAGACCCGATATGGAAATAAGAAGCATTTGAATTAGAAGATCTAGCAGGTTGAACCAGTGGGGTAGTAATTGGTCTTGTATAGTTCGTAGTCATTGTAGTATATGTGGTAATACCTGTTGAAGTTTTGGGGATTGTACTCGTGTTATAAACTGAAATTATAAGATTGTAGGAGGGGTTGTTTTTATCTGGATCACTACTTTCTATGAGTTGGATTGATGTAACCTGACTACTGCGTATTCGATTGAGACTTGTGTTCTGCTCGAAACTTTCTTAACAAATTCAACTCAGTTTCGAGAGAGAAAAGTGCGTCTCTAGCTTCGTTAATATCTGTTGATTCCCCTTCATCTTCTGCGATTCTCAATCTTTTAAAACATTGAAACATTTCTTGTTTCGCCGGATCGTTTAACTCGATGGAATTAGAAACTATTTCTCCGAGTTCGATCTAAAATTTTATCGGAAGATCCATTTCCCTTTCTTGTTTAAGCGCATCATGCAACATGCGTCGAAGACGAGACATTGATGAGTCTCCTGTTACTATTATCTTCCTCATGGCTAATTCTACCTCTAGCTCATTACCATCTAGAAAAACTTTCCCGCATTTCCAAATTTCTCTTTAACAAATTTTCTCTAGAGAACATCTTCCAAGCACCTACTTTTCAGATGAAACACAAAAAGTTACCCTAAATATCTGTTCAATGGAATTCAAGGACAAAAGAACAATAAAACTGCACGTGGCATTCGCCAAATTATTGTCACGCGTTTTTCAAACGGTCAAACAGTTCTCATGTCATGCAAGAAATTTAGGAAAGTAATTCAAAGAAAATGATGGAGACAAGTGACGAATTATTTTCGATTCCTTAATACGGCTAAAATATTCTAATTGAAGATAAGAATATTTTTATTTACGTAGATCGCCAATTGTAAGTACTGCTTAGCACACGCGACCCAACTAGCTCAATTAATTACAATCTCAGGTTCGGCTACTGTTTAAGGGAGGACTCGATCAACCCGAAACTTACCGGTTAACAAAGCGAACTTATGGAGAAATGACTCTGAAAATGCGTTCTGACTCTCAATAAAAAAATATATTTTAACAAGGTTCATTTATTGAGGGATTCCAAAATTTCAGTACGGCGGTGTACGATGAACGGTGGGGCCCATTGATGAACGATGAAGAGAGAAAGGAGAATGGCATACCTAGTGAATTTTCGGCGACGTGCGTGGCGGACGACAGGTGGCATTACTTCAAGTGTTCACTGTTGGTCGACGTAGTCTGCATTCCGACGGATAACCGTCCCAGCTGTTTGGAGATGTATGCCGATCTGTCCAGGCGGCTAAACGAGGGACGCCGGCCTCGTATAGTTCCGATGACTGCACTCGTAGGGTAAACGGGTTTTAACGTGCACCTCCAAAAGTAAAAAAATTTACAGGCACGCCGGCCAATGGTTTCTGTGAAACGCGGCATCGCCTTCCAGGAAATCAGCCATCACTCGCCCTGCTATTTACCGAACACGTCTTACCTGTTGGACTGACGCTTGAGTAATTGAGAGGACGCTTTGTTCTTTGGCGCTCTGCTCAATCGCGCCAAATGTGTGACCGAAGAGAGTCCACAACATGGAGTGACGTATCATGTGTCAACTCACCCCGCACATCCACATTCTACCTTAAAAAAGAAAAAAAAAACAATGTTTGTTTCCATACTGCATCACTTTTTTGGAAAAAAAGTATGTCATGATTTCATGGATTGACATAACAATTTAAGTCGTGAGTAACAAATCATTTTCAAAGTGAGTCTTGGCCTCAAAGGACTTATTTCCGTTGAAGAAAAAATCTTTCCCAACTTCAAGCATAAAAATTTTATTATACGAAGAAAAATTTTGAATAAAGAATTGTTTGATTACAGGTAGGCTTACATGACTTAATTTTCGACGAAACTCTCCTTTAGGTTGCGAGAATTTTGCCCCACTGAATAAACGTACTCGGACAAATAAGACGGAGCCCTTTTACCTCTCGTTGGACGCTGTAGTTTATCGTCGCACGGAGAAAAATTTGCATAAGACATTTTGTTGTGGAAAAAAAGGAGTCGAAAATATAACTCGAATACCTCGCTCAGGACAATAACTTGCATAGTCTTCTCCATTAAATGGAAGTCCATTATCCGATTTGAGTGCACATGGAAAGCCTTCTTTTTCGAAAATTGTATCGAGGATTGCTTTGGTATATTCGAATTTTGTTGACCTAACTGGACGAGCTATAGCATACCGGGATCTCAAATCGATTACGACTAATATGGATATATTTCCAAATCTCAGATACGGCCCATTAAAATCAAGAGCGATTGTATCCCATACGGCTTTGGGTGCAAATGATCTTCTCATAGGGGTAGGTCTTTCCGGTTTCCCATTTATCGCGCATGTAGCACAAGATTTAACCCAATTCTCTGCATACTTTGACATCCCCGGCCACCAAACGCTTCTTCTCAAGATACTCTTAAATTTTGCTTCCAATGGATGCCCTAAGTGTGCAATTTTTAATGCTTTACTTTGAAGCTCTTGAGGAATAACGGCACATCCACTTTTTTGTTTCCAATGAACCAATAACTAATTGGAGAATATCATCTGTTTTGGTTGACTCTCGTATTTCCTCCTCCGTAAGGAACTCGTATGACTGCGACACCAAATGACGTATTTCCCAAGGACTGTCTTCCTCATTGAAGGCTTCATCACCTCCGTCAAACAGACGTGATGAGGGATCAGCAATATTTTCACTACCTCGAATGTATTCTACGTCGTAATTATATGGACTCAAGCGTAAAGCCCATCCATCCGCTCGAGTTAAAGCTCTTTTGGACTCCTCGTGAGCCCTTCTTAGAATAAATGCCATTCCCTGTGCATCTGTGCGTAGTATGAAGTGTCTCTCGAGTAGAAAATAGGAAAAGTGTTCAACGGCCCATACGGCACTTAGAGCCTCTCGTTGATTCTGGGCATACTTTTTTTCAGTCGTGGTCAGTGACTTTGAAGCGAAACTGATTATCCGGTACGCGCCATTCTTATTCTATTGGACCAATACTGCTCCTAGAGCGCGGGGAGAAGCGTCCGTGTAGAGGTAGGTTTGATCATGCTCCGAAAAGTAACCGAATGACACAGTTGAGTGGATAATACGATCTTTAACATACTCGAAAGCGTTTTCTTGTTCTTTTCCCCAACTCCACTTTTGTGATGATGCTACACCCCAAAGAGGGCTGGAGATATCAGCAAAATTTTTAATATAGGAGCTCACAAACGAAGCTAGACCAGAAAAACTTTTGAGCTCGGATGCAGAGTTCGGCTGGCGGAATTTTTGAATGTCTCTTATCTTTGATTCTTCGATATTGAACCCATTTTCATTTAGCTTATGTCCTTGAAATTTGATATTTGTTTGGTCGAATTCGCATTTGGCTGTGTTTAATGAGAGATTATTACCGTTCTTGCATTCCACTTCACTTTTACTTCACTCACATATCACCTCATCCATCAGATCCCACACGAGCACAACACAACCTCACAGAATAAACGTCAAAGATGAACTTAATTCGCCATTCAACTATTCCGTTATCGTGTGAAACCTGACTGGGGTACGTTCATTTCGCTTAATTTCCACTTCACATCGGTAATAAGGACCGGTAGTATGAAAATGAAACAGAAAAGAAGAGCTCAATTAAGCCCTACCGGCCTCTCCAACCCCGGAGCGTATTGCAATCAACATCTTATTTCAAATCGTTTCATGCCTCAATAAACTCAATAATTATACTAAAAGTTATAACACAAATTCATATTAAATTGTGATAATAATCAATCGTATCTGATGATGTTTGCAATACCGTCAAGCCCATCAACCACGGGAGGGGCACACGAGTCAGAATTATCTGCACAATATGAGCGAGCTTAGCAACACTGATAAAGGGAGCTGCCCGACGGTTAAGGTTTGAAAATTTTCGATCTTGAAAAATCACCATAGAGGGGAGACATAAGATTTCCGAAATCAAAAAATTTTATTTGATGTCAAAGGTCTTGGAATTGTATAAAACGTCGAGATTGTCAATTCAACTTTCTGGGACTTAACATAGAAGAATGGTGGTGATTTTCCAGGATCTATGGAAGTTACACTAGGTGGATTAGGAAGGATTATTTTATATAAGCACCACTCTTCTCATACAAATAGGCAACGCAAGTGTCAAGCGTTTGGTTTGAGAAATTATGCCGAGTATGCGACATAAACATTGGAGCATAATTTTGTAAACTCTGAATCAATCTGAATTATTTGGTGTCAAAAGTGAACCCAATTAGTGTCAGAAATTATTTAATAAAAAGATAAAAAATATTTTCATGAGACTATTTGAAAAAAAGAGAAAGGCATTAGGCATCACGAGGTGGATTAAGAAGGGTTTTTAACATATAGTTGTTTTAAGAAGACATAATAGCTTAACTTTTATTTGTTTTATGGTTACAAAATAGTATCATTCTTCGACAATAGGTACAAATTAAAAAAATTCCAAATGTTGAATAAACTTTGCTTCATAATTCTATTGGTGTTTCATAGCTAAATCATTTTTTATTAACCATGAATCCACATTTTTCTTAGGGTCAAAGACATCGGTCCGTTGATTCTGATATACAATATCTATAAAACTTTTAAGAAAAGAAGCTCGTTGTGAAGTCGGTCATCAGAGGTGTCGTATTCCTCTATATAGTTGCGTGGTTCGCTCGGCAACAATGATGAACCGGTCTCCATTTTATAAATCACACCGTCTATTTAAAGATGATATTGGATGAAGTAAATCTCTTCAAAATACCTTTATTTGATTAGCCAGTCCATCAGCATATTTTTTAGAATATCGAAGGAATTAATGAAAACAATTGCTGAATGGAAAGGATTATCTAAGTATTTTTGCAGAGGTTTAACTTCTCACCCGTGGAAGGCTGCAATGTCTTGTAGCTGCTCGTCGATCACACGCGCGCGGTTACTCCTAGCAACGGCGCTGATTTCCGCGCACCGGAAAACTAGATGGTGCGGAATGCGTCGTTGATCCAGTTGCTCTCCCGTGTTTCCTGCTGATGTCCAGTTGGTTGTTAGCTCCGTTCGTTTCACCGTTCGAATGTAGAATGAGTTTGATTTCCTCGAACTACTACTTTTATAGCTGACTATCTTAGCTTTTCTATTCTGGTTACCTCAGCAACCGTAGAATATGCACCGCCTGCTATATACGCTATTTGTTTTACTGAATAACGGATGAATGAATATACTCTTGCAGAGACATTTTTTTCCATTTGGATTTCTTTTCTTTGTTCAACAATTATAATAACATTTGCTAATAATATTCATTTCGTTCAGTTTATTATTATCATGATTATTATTATTTTTTTTTCAATACAACCCTACAATACCCTTTGTTCCTACTCTTTATTCAAAAACTGTATATAGAATCATATCCTTAAATCTATTTGGTTTTTTTATAATTCTTCTAGGTCTTGTTGATAAAGTATCATATGTATCTTCTATACTATCCGATATAAGCGTGTGCCAGTCGACATCGTGTTGACTTTCACGCTGTTGAGTATCTTCGGCAACGTCTAATAATGAATTATTCTCCTCTTCGATTTCTTCGCTGATGATTTCTGGTTCTGTTTGCAAGTATGTAAATACTTTTTTAACGTCTTGAATGTTCCGAGAATATTGAACTCCACGATCGCTTCGTATGACGACTTTTGCACCATCCCTAGCAATCACAGTAAACCTGTTTTAATAAAAAAAAATTTAAAACGTGCATTCAATGTATGTGGTTTGTAAGAGTACCTGTCTGCAGAAAAAGTATGATCTGACTTGTGTCTTTTTCGTTGTGCAATCAGCACTCTATCACAAACCGCGATAACGGAGATTTTGGCTCCCCGTTTCTTATCAGCATATTTCTTACTTTCCAGTTTAGAAAGTGCATCCTTCTCTCTTATATTTATTCGGTCTACATTTTCCGGTGTTTTCCACAAGAACGGAAACGTACCCCTGCATTTCCATCCTACAAGCAGCTCAAAGGGCGTTACACCTAGTCGTGATAAAGGCCTCACTTTATTATGCATGTATAAATACTTGTCCAGCGCCGTTCTCCAATTACTTTTATCCAATTTAGATGCCGCCAGAGTTTCTTTTACATCCTTATTATACCTTTCAACGACTCCATTTGACTGTGGACATAAGGGTATAGATTTTCGACTATTTACTCCTCTATCTTCCCAAGTCTTAACAAATTTATCGCTTTGAAATGGCGGACCATTGTCGCTATGAACTGCTAATGGATAGCCCCATACTTCAAATACACGCATGAGAGCTTCATTGGTGGCTTCAGCATCTATTCGGTCCATTTCCACGACATGTAAGTAGCGAGAATACGTATCCACAATTACCAGAAATTCGCCGTTGTCGAAATCTTGATCAGTGAAAAAATCTATCTGTAATATTTCCCATGGCCCTTGTGGTAGAACTCTGCTTGTTAGTGGTAATGGTGCATTTTTCCGAGAAAGCCTCAAACATGTTTCACATTGTTTTACGTGGGTTTCTGCATCTTTGCTAGGTCCAGGCCACCAGAAATGATTTCTTAATATTCTCTTCATGGATGCTGCTCCCATGTGCCCTTGGTGCGCAATTTTGAACGCTTTATTTCGAAGTTGTTGCGGTAAAATTACACGATCGTCCTTGAAAATTAACGATCCTAAAATTCTGAGATTTTTAGCTTGAGACTCGTAACAACGATGCCGTTTTTTCCAAAGACCTGCTTGAAGAGATTGTCGTATTCCTAATTGCTCAGCATCCAACTCTGCTTGCATTTCGATTTCATTCCACGATAGATTCATTATTCCTGCATCAAGTAGAAAAAGCAGATGGCGTTCGGCAGCATCGTCAAATGGTTTTGTAGGTTGCGAATTCAAGGTCAATCTTGATAATGCATCTGCCAGATTCTCATTTCGAGGTATGTGTTTTACTTTAAAATTATACGATTGCAACCTCAGTGCCTAGGCCTCAGCTCGAGAAATTGCTCTTTTTCCGATGCGATGCATACCACCAAATATAAATTCATTTGATTCTGCGTCTGATCTTACGATGAACTCTATACCAATGAGATATGCGGAAAATTTCTCAACTCCCCACACCAATGCTAGAGCTTCTTTTTGTGTATGTGGATATTTCATTTCGGTATCCGAATGTGCTTTCTAAGCGCATGCAATTACTCTAGATTTCGCATTAGAATCAAATTGTACAAGAACGGCTCCCAATCCGTGGGGCGAAGCGTCCACAAAGAGTTCAGTTTTATCGTCTCGATTGTAGTAGCCTAATGTTTGTATTACTTTCCAAGCATTGCTTCTAAATCAAAACGATCTGCTTTAGCTAGTTTCCTGAGATTTAGAGTATTATCTGCGCGCTGGGGTATACATCTTTAAATGAAATTGATTAAACCCAAGAAACTCTTTACTTCAGTCTGATTTTGTGGCTTCCGGAAGGTTTGAATTGCTTGAATTTTATCTTCAGTAATACCCCAACCATCTCCAGATAATCTGAAGCCCAAAAACGATACCTTTTGCTGACCTATGGTGCATTTATCCATATTAATAAGAACGTTGTGGACTTGTAGTCGTGCCAATACCTCTTTAAGACTTTCATCGTGTTCTTCCTTTGTGTTTCCAAAAATAAGCACATCATCTAAATAATTAACAACTCCTTTACATCCTAAAAGGATAGTTGATTGCAAAATCTCCTGAAAGATATCAGGGGCATTGCAAAGGCCAAATGGAAGCCTACAACATCTATACATAGATTCGCCTGAGAAAAAATTTGTCAGATGACGACAGCTCTCATCTAAAACTACGTGAAAGAATGCATTTTTTAAATCGATGGTTGTAAACCACTTGGCTCCATGGAGATCCATCAATATCTCCTCAAATGATGGCATTTTGAATGGCGTTCTGTTAACACATTTATTTGGTCCTCTAAGATCTACGACTAGACGTATACATTACCCTTTCGGTACGGCCAAAAGTGAAGAACAGAATGAACGATCCATATCATCTGTTACAACCTCAATGATTCCCAATTTCAACATTTCATGTAATTTACGCTTCACAAGCTCTCTATATGCCATAGGAATATGAGTATAGACGTTCCTAGCCGGAGGCATATCTTTATCATAATACAAGATCACCGGAGGTACATTAAACTTTGGAAACTCGTTTAATGGCTCGCTGTTAATTGCATTAACTGCTGCGAATTCACAAGGCCAAAATGTATCAATAACTGGTATAGTTAATCCTACGACTAGAACACAATATCACGAGGCTGTGTTGAATCCAAGCAAAGCTCTTCCTTTATCAATCACAAAGAATTTTTCAACATATACGGGTCTATCTGTCGAGATAAAAAGTTCTGCTGAGAATGTGGCAATTACATTGATGTTGGTAGACGCAGCGTAGCTTCTAAGCCGTGTATCCGACGTATAGCTTAGATCTATTAATTTCTTACGTGTGGAGTCTTTACTAAACATTTTCTCGAATTGCTTTTTTGTTACTGTATTGACTTGTGCCCCAGAATCTATAAAGAATACTACACGTGAACCAGCCACACGCCCAACTACGAAAGCATCCTCTTCCGTTAGATAATTCACAGACAAAGAAACGACTTTGTCAACGACTGCTATTTCAGTCTGTGAAGGCGATTTTATCTGAAATGGAGGAGTGAAGGAATGCAACTTTATTTCTCTGATATTATTATTCCTTGAGTCGATATTGAAAAAACCCTATACAGTACACAGGCTATAGAATTAATTTTGCTATGCATTTCTAACAGTAATTGTCTTGCGGCGAAGAAACGATCGCCGAATTAATTTCATCTTGCTTGTAGAAATCTAACATATATTAAGAATAAAATGACTTCGGTTCTGGAAATCAATATCGGCCTAATTTCGTGTTTCTTTTATTCCAATTCAAGCAATAATTCAACAAACTTATTTCTTTTCTTATTATTATTATTATTTGTATATAAATAACTCATAACTTAGAAATCAGTCTATTTCACTTACATCAATGGATTTATATTCATTTGTCTCCTCTTTGTTCTCGATAGCTGCAATTTTCCGAGGAGGTACTTCGTCATCTATTTCACCGCATCGTTTAGTTGCGTCACTTATTTGATTTTGAGAGCTGCTGCAACGAGCAAGATGACCCTGATGCCTACAGATGTGGCAATTTTTTTCTTTACGCGGATATATCTGGAGTATGGTAAATACTTGCACAGCGCCAACAAACATCGCCCTTTGATCCTTGATTGCGGCCTAGACCACGATACATTCCTCTTCCTCAACTTGAATTGTTGAGTCTACCGGTGAAATGTCTTTGAAATTGTCCTCTCTGTCTCACATTAGTGGTAATTGTAGCAATTGAAGACGATCTTTGCGGTTGACGCATCTTTTGAAACTCTTCATCGTTTGCTACCTCGATTTCGTATTCTCGTACAAGGTCGATTAAATCGTTCAACGAACCTTGTCGCACCCAATTTCGATGAGCTAATGTGCGCACACGTTTATCACTAGAACTTTTAATAACCGTGCGTGCCACTGCTTCCATTTCGTCGTCTTCTTTGTCGTAGCTACATAGTTTCGCTGCTGTTGCTACACGTCGAATAAATTGTAAATTTGTTTCTCCAGCCTACTGCACTGTATTTAAGAGCTTACTTCGTTGAGAAAGTGTGTAAGCCCTAGATCCGAAATAGCAATCTAATCGAGCAATTGCATTTGAAAACGGATGAGTTGTTTCATTAAGCATGTCTTCTGCCGACTTCGTTTTTTGGAACAACTCCAACAGCTTTGACCCAGCTTTAATTTTGAATATATCCATTTTGATTCTTTCCTCATTTGCTTGTATCAAATTTAAAGATGCTACCAGAATATTTTTCCAATACTCATAGCCCTTTTTATCGATATCCGATACTCCAACTGACGGAACACATTCGGGGATATGCACTGTGCAGAGTGACATATTATTAACGCTTGCCAAAAGTGTTTCGCCTACATCACCCAACGAAGTCACTGTGTTCAAACAACCAGCTCCACTTTCATTAACTGGAATCGAGCTTGTTTTCGAAACATCATCCTTCTCGTTCCGTAATTGAGTCAATTCCTCTCTCAAAAACGAAATTTCCTTTAATAGCATTTGTTTGGCAATGCTTTTCTTGAATTTCCTGTGAAATAGTCAGAACAATCTTGTGTCAGGCGTATATAAATTTATATATATATATATATATATATATATATATATATATATATATATATATATTGTTGAATGTTCATTCTGTTCCTTCAAATCTCCTTTTTTAAGAATATCAGAACATCTTATCAATGAATTTGCTATGCATTAAACCCAAATATCAATAATTAAACGACGTCTACTCTTTGAATTTTCTAGTTTATCCTCACCGTCTTCCCACCGGAGGCACTTATTATCGTTCTTAACAATTGTACTTCGCCTATTCATCGAAGTATTGTTTGTTATTTTTTTTGCTCACCATCTTCTCATCGGAGGCATTCCATACAATTTCACTAACTCATCTGATATCTAGCTCCCCGTCTTCTCATCGGAGGCATAAAGTATTAAACAGCTTTTGTTTTTCACTTATACTCACCGTTTTTATGATTTAACTTTTGTACCGACTGCGCCATTGTCGTATTCCTCGATATAGTTGCGTGGTTCACTCGGCAACAATGATGAACCGGTCTCCATTTTATAAATCACACCGTCTATTTAAAAATGATATTGGATGAAGTAAATCTCTCCAAAATACCTTTATTTGATTAGCCAGTCCATCAGCATATTTTTTAGAATATCGAAGGAATTAATGAAAACAATTGCTGAATGGAAAGGATTATCTAAGTATTTTTGCAGAGGTTTAACTTCTCACCCGTGGAAGGCTGCAATGTCTTGTAGCTGCTCGTCGATCACACGCGCGCGGTTACTCCTAGCAACGTCGCTGATTCCCGCGCACCGGAAAACTAGATGGCGCGGAATGCGTCGTTGATCCAGTTGCTCTCCCGTGTTTCCTGCTGATGTCCAGTTGGTTGTTAGCTCCGTTCGTTTCACCGTTCGAATGTAGAATGAGTTTGATTTCCTTTTTTTTTTGCATAAATATCTGTTTATTAATCTTATTTTTGTGTATTACATCAACATTTTACAGTATAAGTGTTTTGACCCTTTGGCCTTTCACCTTTGTTGTTCATACGATTCGTTATTATTATTAGGTGTTTTAGTTACTCTTGTTTTACATACTAATGTTTAATCATAATATTTATTTTAATTATTTATAAAATGTCTACCTACTTATAACTATCCCTAACCTAATACGTACAAATTTTGAATTATTTGTATTTCAGAGATTGAGCACCTCTCTTCAAATTTCGTGCAGTATTGTTCGAATTTTTGTTCTAGTATATCCAGTGAGGCAATCTCATGTACTTCACTAGTCCTTGTCCAAGGAAGGTAGATTCAGAATCATCTTTAAGATCTTACTTTGAATGCGTTGAAGCCTAAGTTTGTGTGTTCGTGCACAACCCCGCCAAACAGGGACTGCGTATTCAATTGCGGGGTAGATGATTTGTTTATAGACAGCCATCTGATTCTTCAGGCATAGTTTAGATGTTCTACAAATCAGCGGATACAGAGACCTAATGAGTATGCTGCATTTTTGAACGATTTTGTCAACATGTGACCTGAATATCAGATGTCTGTCAAAGGTGAGTCCTAGATAGATAACTTCATCGGACCATTGAATGACCTCATCACCGAATCGTATTCTGCATTCGTCTGATGGAACAAGTTTTGGAGATCTTGAATGTGGAAACAAGATGACCTGAGTGCTGCATTGATCACAATTTTCCAGCTTGTAAAATATTCCGTTAAAGCGTCCAGACCTGTCTGTAGTCTATTTTTCAGAGCATTAATGACACAACCTTTGTAAAGAATGGCAGTATCATCAGCAAATTGTGACAGAACACCACCACCTGGAAGAGGTGGGAAGTCTGACCTAGGATACTTCTCTGGGGTACACCAGCAGGAATAGTAAATCTTTCTGAAAGTGCATTATTCAGAGAAACCTGGAATGCTCTATCTGCAAGATAATTTTTGATAATTTTAATAAGATACATGGGAAAATTATACCGATGCAGTTTGAACACCAGTCCATCGTGCCACACATTATCGAATGCCTTTTCAATATCCAATATTGCCATGGCAGTCGTTTTGGACACTGATTTGTTTTGCTGGATGACGTTGTTAACCCTTGTGAGCTGGTGGATGGTGGATCTTCCTTTCCGGAACCCAAACTGTTCTTCCAGAAATATATCCTGTTCATCTGCAAAAGCAAGAATTCGCCTTTGTATTGACTTTTCAAACAGCTTGGATAGGGCAGAGAGTAAGCTGATGGGCCGATAGCTCTTGGAAAAGGAAGGATCTTTCCCCGGTTTCAAAACTGGGATAACTTTAGCTAACTTCCACATTGAAGGGAAGTAACCAAGCTCCCAGCACCTGGTAAAAAGTTTAGCTAAGAAGACAAATGAGCGAATACTCAAATGTTTCAGCTCAATGTTGAATGTGTTGTCGAAACCGGGGGCCTTCATATTTTTGGATTTTTTCACAAAAGCCATCAGCTCATTCGCAGTGACTCTACTTTCCTCAGGAACCAAGCTGTCTGATTGGTCAACCTCAGCAACGCTATCAGCAACTGCTCTTTCATATGGACTCACAATGTTGAGTCCTAAATTGTGAGAACACACAAACTGCTGGCCTAGCGCATTTGCCTTCTCTACTGGTGTGATTAAAGGTATTCCTTCAGCTGCGTTCTGGGGTGACATCAGAGGAGGAATAGGCTTCGGTTTTTTCTTAAGCACCTTCGTTAAGGACCAGAAGGGCTTTGAATGTGGGAGAATTTCTCGAAGCTTTTGCTGGAAGTTCCTGTTGTGAAGCTCAGATATCCTTTCCTGGATTATCCTAGTTAAGTTGTTATAAGTAGTCTTCCTATCTAGGATGCCAGTTCGTTGATAACGCCTCCGGTAGATATTCCGAAGTCGGATGAGTTTCTTGGTGACACTGTCGATTTGAAGAGAGGAACTCGGCATATGTTGTACTGGAACCGTCCTATCACGAGCGACTGTGATTGAATGCTGGAAGGAAGATAGGGCCGCATCGATTTCCATCGGGGAATCTAGTGGAACATTGATATTAATAAGTTGGTCGGCGATTTGTTGAAATTGGACCCAATCGGTGCGATAATAGTTCCTCCGTGGTTGAATAGGCACTGTTTCTGGTGAAGATCCCAACGTCAATATTACTGGAAAGTGGTCAGAAGAGAGCTCGTTGAAGACAACCGGAGAGCTGTCTATGTCGATGTTGCTGATGAATATATCCAAAATGGAATGAACTCCCGATCTGGAAAGTCGCGTTGGTTGATCCGGAGCGAAGATGTTGTATTGTCCAGCTTCGTAATCTTCGGCAAGTACGAATCCGTTTCGATTCTGTCTTCTGTTTCCCCACAGCTCATGCCGTGCGTTCAGGTCCCCAGCAATGATGAATTTGTTTTGTCGTCGAGTGAGCATAGCCAGATCTCGCTTCAATGATGCACACGTACCATCTCGAAGATTGGTTTGTTTGGGGCAGTACGCTGCAATGATGATGATAGGTCCCATCGTCGTTGTAATCTCAATTCCGATGGCTTCTATGAGTTGCAATTTAAAGGCTGACAGAAGCCTGTGCTGAATGGATCGTTTAATGGCAATGGCAACTCCCCCTCCTCTGGTAGTTGCCCTGTCGAGCCTGTGAATCCTGTAATTGGAAATAAAAATAGAAATTTCAGGTTTAAGATGAGTTTCAGTTAAAATAGCAATATCGGCATTCTTCTCTTGAAGAAAGTCGGACAATTCAGCAGTTTTGCTCCTGAGTGAGCAAGCATTCCAATTTACTATAACCAACTCATTATATTGCATATTCGATGATGAATTTGCCTAAGGCGTTGATTTGATCTAACCGCGTTCTGCAGTTTCGTAGTTTTGTTGTCATTGTTTCAAAAATGACGATCAGTTGTTCAGCAGAAAATAAATCACCAGAGTCATCCTTTGCTTGTGGTTGATTATTGCCCCATCCAGGAGGGATTTTTGAGGAAGATTCTTTTTGTGATCCAGCGGCTGAATCTTTTGGATTGCTGCGAGGAAGTGGCGGCAAATTCGGAATATCCCTCTTCGGTGGGAACCGTGGGAAATTAACTTCATATTTCTGTGGAACATTCTTGCGCGTTGATTGTTTGCGGGACGCCTGTTGTCGAATTTTTGTGAACTCAGCACGTTTGGGACACGATTTGCTAGTAGATGGATGGTCGCCATCACAGTTCACACATTTTACAGCGATGTCATCTAGTAGGCAATCGTTGGTATTGTGTGGTTCGGCACATTTCCCGCACCGACTTTTCATGTGGCAATTCCTCGCTCCATGGCCGTAGTTCAAACAGTTCGTGCACTGTGTGACATCCCGATGTACCGGTTTATACTTTTGCCATTCAATGATTATGTGAAATAACGATTTAATAGTTTTCAGTTGACTCATGGTGATGGAGCCCTTCTCCAGATGAATCAGGTACAGTTGATCTCTAAACTTTTTGTCCGTATTATGGCGCTTCATTTTAAATACCATCAAAGGCTTTAGTCCAGCCTCCGACAGTACCTGCTTTAGTTCGGCTTCCATCATATCGGGTAGTCCTCGAAGTACAACCTTCATAGGTTTGTTGGCGGCAATATCGTGTGTGAAGTATTCCGCTTTTGTCTGCTTCAGATAGCATTCCACTCCTTTGTAGTGGTTCAAAGCCGGAACAGTTATTTTGTAGCCTTCAGTACATAAACGGATTGTTGCCTGTAGTCCTTTGCTGATCAGTGTGTTGAAATCCGAGCGTAGAGTTGGTGGGAAGCCCTTCAGGTAGAAAGGCGGCATTTTTTTCCATCTTCTGCAGTTCCTCTTCGACATCTACTGGCAGAGCAGCATATTGGTTTTTACTCAGCAAACGGTCGTTTACCTGTACATCACTTGGCTTCAGACGCTTAGCATCCTTTGGATCCTTCTCGGATCTATGGCGGTTTTTACCCATAGCTTGGGTAGGTAGACAACTGCGAATAAAAAATAAAACAAAATCGAAATTAGTCGTAGTAGGTTATTCGTCTATCCACATCGAGTGTTAGATGACGAATTAGTTTGATTTCCTCGAACTACTACTTTTATAGCTGACTATCTTCGCTTTTCTATTCTGGTTACCTCAGCAACCGTAGAATATGCACCGCCTGCTATGTACGCTATTTGTTTTACTGAATAACGGATGAATGAATATAGTCTTGCAGAGACATTTTTTTTCCATTTGGATTTCTTTTCTTTGTTCAACAATTATAATAACATTTGTTAATAATATTCATTTCGTTCAGTTTATTATTATCATCGTTATTATTATTATTATTTTTCAATACAACCCTACAAGAGGGTGCTCTCAAACTTCTATCTCATGCCTCTTCGTGTGCCTATGATGGCATTTGATCAATAGAACACCTGTAATAACACCTTAGATATGCAAAACAAAATAAAAATCATTCAAATAGGTCAGGTATTTCGGTTTGACGTACCATTGCTGAAGTTTTTAAATCTTTTAATGAGGTTTTAATATATATTATTCTTTGCATTGTTCATGGATTAGCATTTTGCATTCATTCATAAACAATTCGTCTTACAAAACAAAATACGTCTTTTTGGTAATAGTAACTGTTTCGATCGATATATAAAATAAAAAGAAAAAAGAAGAAAATTACAAAGGAATTTCCCCATCACTCTCATTGAACATAACTCAAAATTGAGTGACACATCACTCAAATTCATAAAAAGTGAAAGTACTCTAAACTTGAGTTACCACCTATCTACTCATTTTTGCGTTACACGCTTAAAAATAGTTACTCAAAATGAGTAAGATCCCAGTCATCTATAGAAAAAGTGGAACAACTCTAATTTAGAGTAACTTCTTAGTTACTCAAATTTGAGTTCTTCCACTGGAAACGATTTTTGGGAAAAATCTACTCATTTACTGAGTAATGCTTTATTTGCCCAAGTGCCAAAAATAGAGTAATTAGTTAAATTCTAAATGAAATTTTATTCAACGTATACCAAATTTGCGTGAAATTGCTCCTTTTTTAATTGTATTGTATTAAAATATTAAGTAATTGACACGCAACACATTAAATAATCATACTGTGTTTATTTATTATTCCGTTTACAATTGATTTCTAACTTCGAGATATCATATCAAGTGGCGATCGCTTGGAGTAGTGTGTCAATCGTAGTTTAACACACATGTCAGTACTGCTCAGACAACAAATCAGACACTTGTTCCTCATAAAAACCACACTTGAGCATATTTGTTTCCATTCTGAAGCACAGTACGGATTCCTGGACACAATAACTGCGTCGATGGCACAACCAAGAGGACAGTTGTGGTTTTTGCAGACACAACACCGTTTGTGTTAAGCGACTCTTGAAATACGCGATCTCACTAACAAAAAATAGAACCTGTTGCTACAAATGGTTATTACAACTTTTAGACTGATCTTGCGAAAAGTAACACAAAAACGAGTTTTTGCGATAAACTCAAATTTAGAGTGAGAGTTACTCATTATTATACTACTCAATTTTTGACGTTTCCATGTATCATTTGAAAATGAGTAACTAGTACTCAAACTCTGAGTAACTTTTTCTAAGCGTGTAAGGGACGAAATTGTCAAAACTTGAGTAATTTTTACTCAAAATAAGAAAAATATTTTGTTCAAAATTTAAGTAAGTTCAACTCAAAATTTGAGTTCCTTGCTCTCAAAATGAATAAATTTTTCTTCGTTAATTTTCATATACAGTTATTCTTCTTACTTTTGAATGCGCAAAATAGTGATTCAAACCCGTTTCCTTTTGAACGCATTAGTTTTGATATCCTTATGTTGCGCTTTTCTGTAAGCATAATTGAAACCACAAAACATCAATGATTGACGTTGATTCATGTTAAAACCGGATCTAGAAACTGTTGTATCAGCGTTCAGAATATTAAATTCTTTCAGTGTAACTGCGCTTTACTATGAACTATTTATTTAGATATTATGTAACATTCAATTAGTGTGTTTATGACAATTAGGCTCTCTGACAGCTCACTTGCAACCACAAATGCAAATGAGATTGGTTTGTTTTCATCAGGAAACGCATGCATTAAACACGATTCAGACGATCAATCAACTTCCGTCGACGTCCAGATTATTTTTATTAATTTTTTTAGCCGAATATTGCTCACGTATTCGACGTTAAAATCTTCCGTGAACTTGACGTAGTGTCCTTTCATATGAATTGCTTACAATTAATGTTGTTGTTCCGTAATCGTTCCATGCAGGTGATAGTCGCTTGATGCTGCGTGTGAATCGCTTTTACATATTCTTTTGTTTTTATCAGGAAACGTGTTGGCCATCCATTTTTCAGTAGGGCCGCCGTTCATTTTTCACCGGGCATAGAAACCTCAATGACTACCTGAAAATAAAAGATAAAAGTATGGTATATGAGAAAGAGCTGGGCTCTTCTTCGATTGGACAACATGTTTTATTTAACAACTACCGAAACACCCGAAAAGTTCTTTTCAGATAATTTTTTTTTATTTCAATTATAGAGGCTTCAACATCTTAGGTCATTCGCCTCTTCGGACCAGAAAATCTTTCTGACCCTATGTGCGGGGTTGGGAATCGAACCCAGGCGGGTTGCGTGAAAGGCATCGACTATCCCATCACGTTACACCCGTCCCAAGATAATTATTGTTTCGGACATTATAAGTGGCGACGAGAAAAAGTGTTTTTTTATTGCGCGTGTAAGGTTGTGAGCTGGGAGTAAAGGTTTTCGACGTGTGAGGAATAGTGATGAAACGGCCATACTCTGTGCGTCAGAATAGGATATAGTGGCATGATTTTTCATTTTCAACGGTAGTCGCTGTGTATTTTTTTTATTGGTAACGGAAAAGGTTCCAGCCAGAAAGTTAATAAGTGTGCGAATTATTATTCGAACTGAAAACATTTCATTGCGTCGATCATTTGTGTTATAGAGTCAGAAACGTTAGTTTAATTTTTCTTTCCATTGGAAGCGGGAAAAGTTCCGATCAGGAAGTTAGTGAGTGTAAATGAGCGCACTCAATAGTTGTTCGACAAAAAAAGGAAGTACCCAACGTTCAGCAAAAACCGAAGTGACAATTTTTTGTATGTAGAACGCCATTTTATTCAGTGGCGTCTTTTTGTTAGTGTAGACAGCAGATTACTTTTGAGGAGTATTGCCGAGCTTTTTCGGAATAACTATAGAAATATTTAAAAGTTACACTATGAAGTGATTTTTATTTTTGTATACCTCATAAGGTATGACAAAGCATTGCAGCTAACTGGCTAAGGACAATTCCAATTGGATATTTGTTTGCTTGCTTGGAGCTTTTAGAAATTTTCAAGACTTCGTTCAACGATTGTCACAAAGATTGATGACATAAAAGTGAAGAGAAATTAATCAACTCTTAAGGAGAGGAGTGGAGTGGTGATCGTTCTTCGAACAACTAATAAATTAACTTATATGTGGAGCCGACTGAACGAAGGGTGGATACTGTCAGAAATCTGTCTGTGGCTGTACAAAACGCCAACGATGTTTCGGAGTTCATTGGGACAGCCATAACGTAGATAAATAGGAAGGTGTACTCACCGAAGCAAAAATTAAGTTGGAAATAATTTATTAGATGGTACAGATATATAAGATACAAAGATAGTTTAATTAGTTTCGTAATTGTGAATTATTAGTTCAATGATTATAATGGTTAGATGTATTCAGATTCTGAATTTTGTAATATCCCCTTAAGGGGGAAGAGCTGTTGTATCAGCGTTCAGAATATTTAATTCTTTCAGTGTAACTGCGCTTTACTATGAACTATTTATCTAGATATTATGTAACATTCAATTAGTGTGTTTATGACAATGACTACCTGAAAATAAAAGATAAAAGTACGATCTGAGAAAGAGCTGGGCTCTTCTTCGATTGGACTTCAAGCAAACAACATGTTTTATTTAACAACTACCGAAACACACGAAAAGTTCTTTCCAGATAATTATTGTTTCGGACATTATAGAAACGGCAATGGAAAACGACGTATTCTTGCATTCTTTATATCGATAAGAATATTCCGATAATAAAATCGCACTGAACTGCAAGAATTATTTTTTTCACTCAAATGTTTAAAAACTCAACGCTTACTCTAATATATGAATAAAGAACGAGAGAACTCATGGCAACGAGCTTATTTTACTCAAATCCATACTCAAATTTTGACATATTGTTCCAGTTTATGAATTTGAGTAATCGCAACTCAAACCATGAGGTATGTTCAAATAGCGTGATTAGGTTTATTACCATCACTGCTAACCTCAATCAAACAAACACATTTTGACAGTTCAGCAGTACTGTATGTAAATATAGATTTTTTTTAATTTAGAAGATATTTTTCGTTCAGGCCTATTTGCGTACAAGCTTTACGTGACCGATTGAGCCGATTTTTTTAAATAATTTTTTTTTTGAGTTGGATCTCGTTGTCACCCTTTTTCGAAGGGGAGAGGAGCTTCCATTTCCCTCCTGCGAGGATTGAAGGGCACTTTGTTCGTGGTTCGTCTCGTCATCCATTGCCGCATCGATGGTATTGTTGGTTTCATTGCTAGTTGCTGGAGATGATCCTTGTTGTACATTGTTTGCAGTTGCTGGTTGGTGCAGTTATCTCGACTTGTATTAAGGGCAGCAACATAATTCTTTCACCATTTCATCAAAAATATGATCAGGAATTTAGGATATTACTTTGAACAGTGTGAGATAACCACAAACAACTCAAAAATGAAGTTTTCTAAAACTTTGAGAACAACGCGGAAAACTCTTCACTTTCGCTTGGGTTTTTCGCGCAAGGACGACGATTTTGAGGTAGTCAGGTACATATCTTCATCTGAATGCGTATAAAAGGGAAACCGTGGTCGAAAATCGATCATTTCTTCTGGTGTGTTGGATGAAAGCAGACGTCGTGAGAATGATTTATCATTTGCTTTCCGGTCATCGAGGGAGCGATATTATCAACCAACTGCGACGAAGAGTGCACCTTCTGCGTGGTTAAAACCTCAAACGCACAGGTAGCAACTCCCATTCGCTTTCCGGTCATCAAGCCGAGACTCTGTTACTATTTATTTTGTGGTGGTGGGGCCACTCTATACACACCAGCTTTTGGGTCGTTTCACGAGTCTCCGGGAGAAAATTCACCACACGCAAACTTTTGTTTTGCCTTAACATACACCACTGGTCACTGAGCATTTATCACGGAAGTTTTATCAAAAGCAAAGAGGACACATTCACCTCAAGGACGTAACGAAAATTTATACAAAAACAGCTTAATTCAGACAGACCCACATTTTATTTTCGGAACTTAAATCTAAACGAATACTTGCGCATTAAACTTTTATTTTGCTTTCACACAATGTTGCGGCCGAGACGAACGTTGGTCGACTTCGATGAGTTTCTGGGAGTAGAACTGATGACGACTGGAGACAGGAACTCTGCTTACAGACCGGGTACTTCCGTCGGTCTAAATCCAGTTGCGGCGGCAACTCGGCCTTGTAACGAATGGCCTTCGCTTCCGAAAATGGTCCGGGAGTGGTACCGTGTGCACAAATAACCGCGAGCGACTTAGCACCGTCGAGTGAGGTTTTTAACTTTTCGGGTCGGGTATTTTTCTTGCTAGCACCAGTCCATACTCGTTTAACCTTTAACTGCATTAACGTCCGACCACCTGTCACACTCGCGGTCACACTAGTGTTCAAATCTTCAAGGACTGGGCTAGTTTCTATGGCGGAACACTACACTACTACCCCACTCGACTGATCCTACCAGGAATTAACGCCTGTGTAGTGCTTCTGGTGGATCGTGCTTCGGGTCTCTAGGACCCCACTTTTCGGCTTCTAGAACCGTAAACTTATTGGAAGAGTCCCAAAATGGCGACGGGACAACGCTGCCGCGAACTTCACTCCTCGGACCGGAATCACCAACTTCTCACTTCTTTTGCGACGCTCCTCCTTTTATTTTGTCTACCCCGGAAACAACAATATTATTGTAGATCGATGACAGTTGGTAGGACGCAGGAACTTGCAGGCGAAAACGATATACAATATTGTATGTTAAGATTGGTGCCCCGATAAAAAGACTGTTTGTTTACTTTTTTTTTACGGCTTGGTTACATGCGAAACCCTAACATTGATTTAATTGTCTCAAAGAAAAACACCATATAAACAAATGCATAAATAAATAAATAAATAGATAAATATAAATCAATAAATATTGCGTAAATAAATTAATAGTGTATAGGTAAATAAATGGCAAATAAATAAATGAATGAATAAATATATAAATAATTAATCGTCTGAATGAGGGAATAAAGAAATAAATATAATTGAATAACTGTTTTAGGGCACCAATCGAGGCTATTAAACATAAAATAAACATCCTTCAAACATGTAAACATGGAAGACTTGACATTTATTTCATATTTAGACATTTACTGACAATGATTCTTAATTATATAAAAAAAATACAAAAAATATATGTAGTCTGGGTTAAGCTGGCCCAATAACCAGGGATTTATTGTGACCATAATCCCGAAGGTCACAATCTTCCCGGAGTCGGGGTAAAAAAAACGAAATGTTTTTTTTCTTCTTGCTCTGCTGTCTTTTCATGCGACTACTTCTTCTCCAGTGCCCAGTTTAACTCGTAAAATGATTTTTCCAAAGGCCAGAGGAGCTCTTTCCTACGAGTTATGCGACTTTAGAGGAGTGAGCCTGTCCAATTCTAGTCACGCGCAGTGTGCAAGGAACAATGTCAAAATCGGAATGATATTAGCTCACATTCATACTACCAGATTGAGAGCCGAAGTTACAATGTCGACCTTCTTCTAGTGGCATCAGATCAAAGTCAATCCAGCCACCTCCGCAAATATTGACCAGATTCACAATTTATACCATTAATAGGATCACTAATTACGTCAAAATGACATTTGACTCAGAATGGATTTTTCTACCAGTGTTTACTTGGAGTAGGGAGATTATACCAACTTTTTTCTTCTCCGCTTCTCACCATTACCGTCACAAAAAACTTTTGGACGAAAACATTTTAAATTACCTATTCTCGTTCGTTCTGTACCTATCACTCTCCCCCCTCAAACATACTATCTCACTCATCCGTTCACACATTCCTAAGATATTACTAACTATTCACCTAACAATACAGTCTAGGGCGCCATATAACTAATAATTCGCTAGTGCTCTTATTCCAAGAACAAGCGATTATCTTAAAATCAAATAATCAACTCGAAACGGTTTTTCAAATATTAACCCGGTTCCCGAGTAAAATATTTCATCAGAAAATACCCTGAATTGATTCATTTGAACTAGCATACTCAGCAGCGTATACTGCTTTACATACACAACGATACTTATGCTTCAATCTGTCAAAAGGAATGTAAGTTCACAAAACGATGGCTGATTGTGTAATCTGACGCGGACTTTGCTCGAGTTTTGGCTACTATTGGGTAAGTATAATACTAATTATGGTATATTTTCTTCTTTATTTTTTTAGATGGTACAAGTAGAACTTATGGTATGCAAAATGTAAGCGAGCGATAACTATTTCTGGACGGAGGAAACTACGGATCGACGATTTGAGGTTAAGACGCGGTGCTGCAAATAAAATGCTTACTAACGCTTGTGTTTCGATAACATCCGATCATTGACAGTTCGGCAGTCTCAAACCAACCAGAAGTGCTTAATTATCCGGGTTTGATGTGAGCTGCTGGCCAAATACCGAGATTTTTACAGTTTAAATCCTGCAGCTCATAAGAAGAGGAACCAATTTTTGATTTCACCTGACAGGAGAGGAACTGACGACCGTACTTAGCATTGTATCCTTCAGCCGCATTGGATTGCTTCATATTTCGTCTGTATACCAATTGCCCGGGTGCAAATGATTTGACGAAATCTCTATGGCGAAGATTATAGCGGTGGTTAGAGGCCTGATGCGCCTTTTTAAGGTTCTGACAGACCAAATCGTACAGATTGCTAAACATCTGTCTACGACGATCGGCTAGTTGTTCTGGATTAAGATCTTCATCATGACGGGCGAGTTTATGATCCGTACCATGCTCGGATATTTCATGACCGTGCGTTATGAAATATGGCGTGTAACCTGTAGAGGAGTGAACACTGGTGTTAAGAATCAGTTCGATTTCTGGTAACCGTGTGTCCCAGAGTCGCTGATCGTCTTTAACGTAAGTGCGAATGGCAACATTGATCGAGCGGTTTACTCTTTCTACCGGATTCGCCTGCGAATGGTATCGAGAATTTAGCCAGTGTGTAATTTTGAAACGCTCCAGTAGTTCCTTGAATTCCTTAGAAAGGAAACTACTTCCGTTGTCGCTTATAATTATTTCTGGAACTGAGTTCCTGTGAAACCATTGTTCTCGTAAGACAGAGCACAGAGTAGAACTACAGATTTCCCTCATCGGATAGATCATGACCCACTTGGAAAAATAGTCGGCAACCACCAAAATGTGTTGGTTTCGCGCCGACTGCGAGGAAGGGGACCGACGAAGTCCACTGAAATTATCTGCCAAGGACGTGTGGCTAATTTCATGTGACCCATTGTTGGATTTGTTGCTACCGATGCTGCTTTTACCTCTTTACAGGTTCCACATTGTTGAACATAGCCACGAATTTGGGAAGCCATTTTCGGCCAGTAGTACCGTTGACGGACTCGAGCAAGTGTTTTTTCTTGCCCAGGATGAAAGTATTCATCATGGCATTGTTGCAGAATGTGAGGGATTTCTATTTTAGTTGGAATCGATTTCCATTCAAACCGTTGGACATACGGATTGTCCGGTACCGAAATATATTTGAACAGCCTACCGTTTTCAACTTTGAAATCTACATAAAGGTCCGGATTTTCTGAAACTTTCTGCATAGTGGAATCGTACCAGGATAACGCCGACGAATCGACTGCAGCTACACTTCGTGAGAGGGCATCTGGTACAACATTGTCTTTACCTTTACGGTGTTTAACGGACATATCGTACTGCTGTAAATTTAGGGACCACCGACTACATCGAGACCCAACCTTCCATTTTGTATTAAGGATGTGGGTCAGTGCTGATGAATCGGTGATTAGTGTGAAATAGTACCCTTCAATGTACCCGCGAAAGGCATCAATGGACAACATTGCGGCCAGAGCTTCTTTCTCTGCCGCGTGATAGTTTTTCTGGGGAGTCGTTAACTTGTGGGAGTAATAGGATATTACTTGTTCTTGACCATCCTGTTCCTGTGTTAACACCCCCGCTACCGCTACATCGCTAGCATCAGTTTGCGCCGTAAATTCACGGGTAAAATCTGGACTACCCAAAATGGGAGACGAGATCAACCGCTCCTTGATATTACAAAAGGCGGCTTCTGCGTTATCGTTCCATTGGATCACTTTTGACTTAGTTTGGAGAAGGTTCGAGAGGGCGGCTGTTGTACCGCTAAAATCAGATATAAATCTACAGTAATAGTTCGCCATTCCCAGGAACCTTCTGAGTTTAGTTATTGTATTCGGACGCTCGTACTCAACGATTGGCCGAATCTTTTCGGGATTGGCTCTCAAGCCGTCGGAGCTCAGAAGGTAACCTAGGAAGGGAATCTCTGATACTCCAAATTGTGATTTCTCTAGGTTAATGCTGAGGTTTGCCTCATTTAACCGGGTAGCAACATCTTTAAGAAGCTGTATATGTTGCTCGAACGATTCGGTAACAATCACGATATCGTCGAGATACACAAAAACGAAGGGCTCTAATGCGCCATGGCCAAGGACCGTGTCCATCAGTCTGGCTAACGTCGCCGGGCTATTGATTAATCCGAATGGCATTCTGGTGTATTGGAAAAGTCCTTTTCCTTGTACACAGAACGCCGTGTATTTTCGCAAGCTTTCTTCGAGCGGTACTTGAAGGAAAGCTTCCGACAGATCAATCGTCGAATGGTACTTCGCTTTTGATAGTTGACCGAGTATCCTACCTGGATGGGGTAAAGGATGGGCATCGCGTTCCGTTCGCTCGTTAATTTCTCGAGCATCTAGACAGAGTCGGACTTTATGGGGTTTTATTACGGGAACACAGTTTAAACACCATGCGGAATTACTTCTTTCGAGAATTCCTTTCTCTAACAAACGTTGAAGTTCGATGGCCACCAAGCTTTGTGTCTTTGGTGACATCACGTAGGGGAACTGACGAACTGGTGGCTTCTCTTTCCACTCATCTTTTAGCACAATACGATGCTGAGCACACGTTGTTAACGTTAGCTCGCCGTTATCGGCTTTTTTGATTTGGTCAATAATTCGACTTTCCTCTGCGGTTAGCGTCGAATTTTGCGGTGTTTCGTCGATGTGACATGCGTTTTCGGAGTCATTAAAGTGCATGGTTGGTTGGATTTGGAATTTTCTCCAAAAGTCCATACCACAAATGCACGGAATGCTGAGATTCGCAACAACCAAGACAGAAACAATTTTTGTGCAACCTTGAAATATAATGGGTAGTTGAACTTGACCTTTTATCTGAAGTTGGTCGCCGCTGGCTGATCGTAATATAATTCTATTTACGGGACGGTGCATTTTTTTGATTTTCAGTTCGGAGAAAAACTTTTCGCTCACGAGTGTGTGGTTGCTTCCACTATCAAGAAGTGCGCGTGTCACAACTCCGTATATTTTTACGGGTGCATAAGGACGGTTATCGTTTAAATATGGATAAACTATCTGACAAACTTCAACCGAAGGTTCGTAAATCTTTTGAGTTGCCGGTTCCCAGAATGATGGAGGACGCCGATGACTTAACGAGGGTTCTTTTACGCGACTGGGTTTTGCGAACGGCTATTTTCGTTCGCTCGGGTTCCGTTTTTTAAGCAAAATGGACAAAAATTCGTTGGAAAACCGCGAAGACCGCAATTTGCACAGAGAATACCGCGAGGTTGGTCACACATGGCAACGTGGTGGCCCTGTCTACCGCAATTGAAACACGTGTTCATTGGGGGAGGTTTATGCTTGTTTATCACTTCATCCAGGGTGAATTGGGGACGAGTAGAACTAAAACCCGGTCCAGCTAATGCCTGCTTCTGGATATGGGACGGTCCTGCCGTAGGATTGGAATTTTTAGCTGTTTGATTGGTTTGGGAAAAGGATTGTCGATTTGAAGAATCATGATTGTTTCTATTTTGGTTGTGCTGCTGTGAGATTGCTGCTGTGCTTCCATCGGACACTTGTGGCTGAACTTGCAACGGTTTATTTTTATCTTTCTTTTTAGCTGTCTTTTGTTGACCTTCAACGACATTCACCGATTTCTCGTGTCCAAAAACTTTATTGTAGGCAGAGAAATTCAGTGCGTCTAACTTTTGTCCCGCGGCCACGAGTGTTTGGAGATCTATAATCGGAATGAAAGCTAATTGGCTTTTATAGTCGACGCGCATATTTTGCTGTAATATTTGAATTTTGTCATAGTCTGGAATCTGTTCGCTCATAGTACGAAACAGTTTCTCCATCTCAAAATAAAACTCATGGAAGGACTCATGTTTCTGCTGGCGTCTCTGATAGATTTTCATCTTGATGAGCGCGTCCAGGTCAGGATGCATGTACGTACGTCGAAGTTCGAAAACAAGGTGTTGCCAATTTAGAAGTCTGTTAGTGGACCTTTGAGTCATATACTACTTCAAAGCAGACCCACAAAACAAGTGCACGGCTGATTCGAACAGTTCTCTTTCTGAAACCTGTTCGGCAAGACTCAACGCATGGACTAATTCTAGGAATTCGTTAAGCTGTAATCCCTGGTCATCTCCACTGTATTTGGAAATGTTCCATTTTGATACAGGTAAGGTATGCCGATGATGATAAGGGACTGTATATTGCTGTGGTGGAGTTGGATTTGGCACAATCACGGAATTGTGACCTGAACCAGAATTCGGTGGTTTTACTTGGTACTGTGAATAAAAGTTTCTTTCCGGGGGCTGCTTTGAGTTTGGATTTTTAATTGACGATTGTGGAACTGGATTTTGAAAAGACTGTTGTGTGGGAATGTTTATTGAATTATGGGGGTTTCTGTAATTCGTTATTTGTGATGGGACTTGATTGTATAGAGGAGAAACGTTCAGAGAGTTTGTATATTGAAAACAATGGTGAGGTGAGTATGGTAGTTGGTGAAGTTGAGGTAAGTCTAGTTCTTGAATCGTTTGTGTACTAGCATTTCTGTTAATTTTAACCCTTTTGAGTTCTGCTTCCAAGTCAGTGATTCTGACTTGCAGGGAGTGAATCAAATCTAAGTCATCTGCACTAAGGACCGACCTACGGGGTATTTGCTCTAAGTTTTGATCATCTGACTCGTTTGTCTCATCCAAAATATCTAAGCAATCCCCTTGCAATACTTCTGTGCCCTCGTTTTCTTGATCTTCATCTTGAACATCATCCAAGCTACCTTCGGGTACAGGCTCTTCCGACTTGGTTTGTAGCCATTTAACTATTTCTAGGACGAGTGTGTTTTGTAGATTACTGTATAAATTTGGTGACCCTCGTGAGTTGGACAGTAACATTGATATTCGTTTGCCAATATGCAAAAGCCTTGCTATGCATTGACTTTTTGATACGTCATCTACCTGGGCTTCTAGCGTTTGTTTGATGTCGTTAAATTTTTGGACACACATCTGCATCTCCCCGCCGCTATCGCTTATTACTCTTCGCGTGTTTTCTAACTGACCCTCCTTTTCTGACTTTAATGCGTCTCTTACCCACTTTCGCTTTCTGGATAGACTAAGATCACCAGTCAAAACAACTGAACGTGATACTAATTCGTGATCAAGTTCATCATCATGCAAATAGTCTACTCTTAACCCATAATACCATTCATTGATCATTTCACTCGCTTGGTCAAAAGTAAGACGATTGATAGCCATTTTTGATTATCTAATCTTGAGAATGAACTTACAAATAACAGAACAACGTATTTCAAAAATATACAAAATGAGACAAATAAACACAGAGAAATGAGAGGAAAATATATAAATCCACCATACACTTTTCAACACTGGTCAACGATACACTTTTCAACACTGGTCAACGACATTCACCTCAAGGACGTAACGAAAATTTATACAAAAACAGCTTAATTCAGACAGACCCACATTTTATTTTCGGAACTTAAATCTAAACGAATACTTGCGCATTAAACTTTTATTTTGCTTTCACACAATGTTGCGGCCGAGACGAACGTTGGTCGACTTCGATGAGTTTCTGGGGGTAGAACTGATGACGACTGGAGACAGGAACTCTGCTTACAGACCGGGTACTTCCGTCGGTCTAAATCCAGTTGCGGCGGCAACTCGGCCTTGTAACGGATGGCCTTCGCTTCCGAAAATGGTCCGGGAGTGGTACCGTGTGCACAAATAACCGCGAGCGACTTAGCACCGTCGAGTGAGGTTTTTAACTTTTCGGGTCGGGTATTTTTCTTGCTAGCACCAGTCCATACTCGTTTAACCTTTAACTGCATTAACGTCCGACCACCTGTCACACTCGCGGTCACACTAGTGTTCAAATCTTCAAGGACTGGGCTAGTTTCTATGGCGGAACACTACACTACTACCCCACTCGACTGATCCTACCAGGAATTAACGCCTGTGTAGTGCTTCTGGTGGATCGTGCTTCGGGTCTCTAGGACCCCACTTTTCGGCTTCTAGAACCGTAAACTTATTGGAAGAGTCCCAAAATGGCGACGGGACAACGCTGCCGCGAACTTCACTCCTCGGACCGGAATCACCAACTTCTCACTTCTTTCGCGACGCTCCTCCTTTTATTTTGTCTACCCCGGAAACAACAATATTATTGTAGATCGATGACAGTTGGTAGGACGCAGGAACTTGCAGGCGAAAACGATATACAATATTGTATCCCAAGTAGCAAATGTAACTTATTGAAATTTCAAGAGGTTCTAAAAGGTGATTTTTTTTGAGGTTAGGATTTTCATGCATTAGTATTTGCTCAGATTTTTTGAGGTTATGATTTTCATGCATTATTATTTGCTCAGTATGCTTTGACATTTCATCATGAATAGACTTACTAACGAGCAACGCTTGCAAATCATTGAATTTTATTACCAAAATCAGTGTTCGGTTTCCGCTTTTTTATCGACAAATTTTGTTCAGCGATGAGGCTCATTTCTGGTTGAATGGCTACGTAAATAAGCAAAATTGCCGCATTTGGAGTGAAGAGCAACCAGAAGCCGTTCAAGAACTGCCCATGCATCCCGAAAAATGCACTGTTTGGTGTGGTTTGTACGCTGGTGGAATCATTGGACTGTATTTTTTCAAAGATGCTGTTGGACGCAACGTTACAGTGAATGGCGATCGCTATCGTTCGATGCTAACAAACTTTTTGTTGCCAAAAATGGAAGAACTGAACTTGGTTGACATGTGGTTTCAACAAGATGGCGCTACATGCCACACAGCTCGCGATTCTATGGCCATTTTGAGGGAAAACTTCGGAGAACAATTCATCTCAAGAAATGGACCGGTAAGTTGGCCACCAAGATCATGCGATTTGACGCCTTTAGACTATTTTTTGTGGGGCTACGTCAAGTCTAAAGTCTACAGAAATAAGCCAGTAACTATTCCAGCTTTGGAAGACAACATTTCCGAAGAAATTCGGGCTATTCCGGCCGAAATGCTCGAAAAAGTTGCCCAAAATTGGACTTTCCGAATGGACCACCTAAGACGCAGCCGCGGTCAACATTTAAATGAAATTATCTTCAAAAAGTAAATGTCATGTACCAATCTAACGTTTAAAATAAAGAACCGATGAGATTTTGCAAATTTTATGCGTTTTATTGTTTAAAAAAGTTCTCAAGCTCTTAAAAAATCACCCTTTACAATTGATTTAGAATTGTTTTTTATATTATGATAAGTTCAGAAAGATTTTTAAATATATTAAAATCGGTTGTGAAACTTATCAATGTTAAGTTTTACAATACTAGCCAAAAAATTACTATAGAACAATTTAAGGTACATCTGAAACAATTGTGCAGCAAATCCTCAACTTGCCCACGTTGCACTAGCAGTTATAGAAACTCTGCAAAAAATTTCACATCGTCATGTAAAAACGAAGTAACTAAAACAATTGTTCAACTTATCAAAAATTTCCCAAAAAGCTGTCATAATTGTATCAGACACAATATACGTCGGAATTGCTATAAATCTCCTGTGGAAGAAAAATTAGCGAAATTATGCTCTCCGCAAGGCAAAAAATGATAAGCAGAATTAAGAACCTCGCAGCAGAGATGCCAGGTCTGCAGATTTGTCTGTAAATCTGCAGATTTGGGGTATAGTGCTGCAGACATTTTTTGTTGTGCAGACTTTTACAGACTTTTGAAATTCTCGCAGACTTTTGCAGATTTTTGAAATTCTCACAGACTTTCGTCTATATTAACAGACTTTTGAAATTTCCGCGACCTTTTTTTTTTTTTTTGCTCGCGAGCAAGTCAGTTTTGCGTGTCATACTTTATAGAGAAATTGCTGCCAGCAAGACATACTTCTGACTGCAGATTTTTTTTCAGATTTACAGACCCTGTCTGCAGATATTTGAAATTTTTACCTGGCATCTCTGCCTCGCAGTAAAAACTATTTTGCTGCCGAGTCCGCATAGTCTTGGTTGCCTCATGACATATTAGGTCAGTGTGTGCAGATTTCTTCATTTCTAAAAACACAATTCGAAACTTGCAAATAAGATGTACCAGTTTTATCTGCTTGAAATGAACGCAAAACTTGCCGACATGAGAATATTATCATAAAATTTCCAGAAATACAGCATTACATATGCAATGAAAACAAAAAACAATGAGATAATTTGTATCCAATTTTTATCTCGCGAAAAAAATGAAAAGATCTGACATCACTTTTTAAAAATATTGAAAGAAAAGTTAAGTTCATCTGAGCTACTCTCCTAGTTATATATTACCGCTTGAGCAACTTGTTTTTGCAACTAAAGCACACCTACAGTGCGTATCACAAAAGTTGGGTTCACTAAGATGAATTACTAAACTGTATTGTTGTTTAAGTCAACTAGTTTGATAAAAATAAAAACAACTATTTTGATGAAAATAAAAACAAAAATTTCACTTTTCAATATTTACATGTTTATATTTTCTTTTATTTAGGTGAAATAAACCATTACGTTGGGTGAACCATTTTCTTTCCAACACACTGTTACCCTCGATGCCATATTGGAAAATATTGAAGAAAAATTCGTTTCAAGATTTTTCAGATTAATTGAAACATCAATATCGTCTTAAAATCGTCTGAAAAGGTGTATGAATGTTTGATAGCTTTCTTATACATATTTTGAACACTATTCCGCTCATATTCATTGAGAAGAATAGCTTGTTATTTTCACAGAAATTGATATGCAATCATCAAAACACGTACATGCAAAGGCGCTTGAAAATTTCAGGCGTACGAAGACATGTTTCACCATAAAAATGCAGTTCGTTGTCGATTTTCTATTTACTAAAACATAAAAATTCAATTCCACAATATGTAGTATTACCATTTATTTAGGTGCAGAATATTTTCCATGTTTGTGTTACGAGCAGGTGTTTTGAAAATCAAATTTGAAACTTATACATTAGAGATTATGTTTGCTATTTTTAGGTAAATATGAATTCAATTGTTGTTTACATTATGTAGTAGTTTCCATGAGTTTCACAATCGTTTTTTCGCTGATTTGATTGCAGCATTTGTAATGGGATCGATGCATGAGTTTTTGTATCAGTTGCACAATAATTGTGAATAAATATTCAAAACAACGGAAGAATAAAAGATATGTTGCACAACAAAGAAAAATTGCGCTTTTTCCATAACACAACAGTTGCTAGAATAGTAATATAAACTAATTTGATAAATTGCACAATCAGTAGAAAAATACAGGACAGTAACTTAACGTGCTACTTGGGATGTATAGATTGGTGCCTCGATAAAAAGACTGTTTGTTTACTTTTTTTTACGGCTTGGTTACATGCGAAACCTTAACATTGATTTAATTGTCTCAAAGAAAAACACCATATAAACAAATGCATAAATAAATAAATAAATAGATAAATATAAATCAATAAATAATGCGTAAATAAATTAATAGTGTATAAGTAAATAAATGGCAAATAAATAAATGAATGAATAAATATATAAATAATTAATCATCTGAATGAGGGAATAAATAAATAAATATAATTGAACAACTGTTTTAGGGCACCAATCGAGGCTATTAAACATAAAATAAAAATCCTTCAAACATGTAAACATGGAAGACTTGACATTTATTTCATATTTAGACATTTACTGACAATGTTTCTTAATTAAAAAAAATATATGTAGTCTGGGTTAAGCTGGCCCAATAACCAGGGATTTATTGTGACCATAATCCCAAAGGTCACAACTCTGAGTCTGCTCATAGTTCTAAATTTAGTTCTTGAACTCAAGTCTAGTTCCATTTTCCAGAATTCTTCTGTTCGATTCTTCTTAGAATCATAGTAATACTTCCAAAGAATTATGTAACATTTTACTGTACTCTATGCAACCCATTTTGGTAGTCGTGGCGAGAAATTGTCTTCAAGCTTCAGAGCTTAGTTCCGGAACATGGGTTTAGAATTTAGAACCTGCGTCCTGAACTGGATTCTGGGAAAAGATTCCGGAACTGATTCCAGTTTCGAAATTGTAGTCTACTAAAATCCAACTGAATTCTGCGTCTGTTCTAAGTTCTGAATCTAATTCTTGAGCTTAGGTCCAGCTCCTAATTCCAGAATTCTTCAAATCGGTTCTTTTCTCCTGAATACGATTCACTTCACTATGGGGCGCCTTTTCAAAATTTACCCTGTACAAGAATGGGCAGAACTTTACCACGAATATCTTTTGATGTACTTAACCCAACAACATATTTTTTTCTACAAGCTATTGGCAATATGACGAGGAATTCGTGATTAAGATTTTCAACAGCGTGAAAAAACCCTAATTGAAAAAACAAAATTTTCTAACTTTTGAAAAAAAAATTCTTTACGCTTGCTTGCCTTTTTCACATCCGGACGACGGTTTTGAGGTAGTCAGGCACATATCAGAATCTACTGAACAAATAGAAAGGAAATTTTTGAATAAAAACTGTTCATTTCATTGCTGCAGACGAAACTGGATGTCGAGGTCAGGTTCTCCCACCAACATCAGTAAGAACAAACCAAGTATAAAGTGTGAAAGTCTCATTTGGACTTCGGTCGTCAGGAGGAGCAGTCGGCAATGAAAGTAGACATTTTGCGTGGTGTAAAGCTTCAAACGCTCAGGTCACAGAGCCAGTTTTCAGCATAATTTGATAAGCTTTGTGCAATTTTCGCAGTGCAAAATTCGCAATAGTGTTTAATATCTTAGAGAATTACACAATTTGGCCCTTCTGAATGCCAAAAATTTACCTCGTACGGCATTTTGATAACTTTTTTTACTGAAATATTTAAATCCGAAACGAAATGATTTACATCAAAATTCTGTATAGTTCTATTTAGAACAATAATTGTACACCCAAAGAATTATGCGAAGTTTTCTTCACTTTACTGTATACGGTCCATTTTAATACCACTCGTAATTTGTAGTAGAACTTTCTGCTGATTTGCTATATAAAATGCATAGCACCGACTTAGAAGCCATTAATGAAAGGTTCCTTTCAGAACCACCATTATTTTATCATAAATAACTATACTGGTTATTTCGTAATATTTAATTGTGTGTCAGAATGTTTAATGTAACTAATCTGTACTTTAGTTTAGGAGTATCATTTCAAATTCTAGTAATGAAAAAGAGGAAAGCTTGCACAATTCACACAATCGATCAACTTATTGATATTCGAAAGTATAAAGAAAGAGTGTCAGTTTTATTCGTATTCACGACATCCAGTTATGTCTCTGGCATCACACACCCGTATTTTTGTTTGTCTGTTGACAAATTGAATGAGATCATTTACGATCCATATCGCCTAAACAGAGTTTTAAAAACATTTGTTCACGATTGGATACGGTTTGTTCTTGAGATTTATTTAATAAAAGTCACTAGATGCAAAGTGTAAAGATGATTTATGATGTCACGATAAAAAATCTAATAGAAATAAGAAAACAAAATCGTCAAGTGGTCAATGCCAATACAAAACTCAAATTACGGTTGAAAATTGGGTGCACTTGGTTCCGTATGCGTATGTGTAGAAAGGTTTGTATATAATATTCAATTCTTAAAAGCCGAGTACTGATTATTATTATTTGTAACTATCTTAAGGACTTATTAAACAGCATGCCTTTTCATATATTGGTACCGAACTTTATAACAGGTTAAGTTTATGCATCCCGACTTGGCGGTACGAGCTCCGACTTGAAGGGATTCTTATTGCCAATAGGAACGTAGAATTAGCTATGTAATGGTTCTGCACCCTAAGAATTAAATGCTTTTTTAATAGAATGGTCCATTTATACAAAAGAAATAGGATAAACACTACTTTTAGTAGGAACAATAAAAATGTACTCGTACGAACGATCAAGCTTGTTAAGAGACAATAATGTTTTATTCTAGTAGATATAATTTCTACTAGCATTCTGCTCTCATTGGTTATATACTTGTCAAAACAATTCAATTCTGTGAACATTTGGTAATAAACTTTCATGTCAATTTATTCAATCCACAACACAGCTACAAATAGCAATACTTACTTTGACATTTTGAAATATTTATGTCTTTGAGCAGTGTGATTATTTATACTAATCTAGAACTTCAAATTTAATTGTAAATTTTTAACATATTAGTTTACCGATTCTTCTTCTTCTTCACTTCTGGTGGCGTCACCTCACTTGAGATGACGCCGATTGATGGCACTGCGATTTAGCTATATTGCCAGTTAGCTTTCGTTTATAGTCCAATGGACTTTCTTTTCACTGGACTACAAGTGAAACCCTCGCTATGTGACAACGTGGAGTCACCGAAGTACGGATGAAAATTATTTCTTTCTCGCGAAATACTTGAATTTTCACCGCACTAACACGATACGACGTGTTCACTCGTTGAGGGTTTCACCGGAAGTGTAGTTTACCGATTCTGTATGGTAGAAACACTTTATGAGAATATACATAAAAAATCTCAAAATAAACAATTCAATTGAGCTACTTACGTGAATTTCCCTCCCTACCAAATACTTCTGTGAAGTTACCGACTAAAAAGCTCTCCGACCAAAAAGCTCACCGACCAAAATTCTCATCTTTGAAAAACTCTCTCTCAGAAAAATGCTCAGTGGGAAAAAGCTCATCTCAAATAAATCCCTATAAGAAATATACCCAATGCAGTGCCTCGCACCATAGTGGTGGGAATCGTAAAAACTGGAAATTAACGACCAAAACGGAAATTCTATTAAAACCATTATTTCTGAAAATAAAGTAATCTATAGCATGATACCAAGTATTTTTATTTAAACTAGAAAGAAATTTAGTTATGTTAATATATCTGAATTATATTTATTATTTCAAATAAATTAATTATATTTTTTATTTCAAATAAATTAATTATATTTTTTATTTCAAATCAATTAATCAAACAAAATGCCCAAGCTGGCATACTGCTGAAAAGGTTACTGATATATTCAGCTATCATCAGGTACAGTGGTTCCTCTGAGAAAATGGTAAGAGTCGAGTAATATGCTGAAGAGTATGAGTAACTATGAATTCACTCAATTATTTCGTCTAGATGATATATGGGAACACAAAAATAGCCAAGCTGGCATACTGCTGAGCAGGTTGCTGATATATTCAGCTATCTTCAGGTATAGTGGTTCCTCTGGGAAAAGGGTTAGAGTCGAGTAATATGCTGAAGAGTATGAGTAACTATGGATTCACTCAATTATTTCGTCTAGATGATATATGGGAACACAAAAATAGCCAAGCTGGCATACTGCTGAGCAGGTTGCTGATATATTCAGCTATCTTCAAGTATAGTGGTTCCTCTGGGAAAAGGGTCAGAGTCGAGTAATATGCTGAAGAGTATGAGTAACTATGAATTCACTCAATTATTTCGTCTAGATGATATATGGGAACACAAAAATAGCCAAGCTGGCATACTGCTGGAAAGGTTACTGATATATTCAGCTATCTTCAGGTATAGTGGTTCCTCTGGGAAAAGGGTCAGAGTCGAGTAATATACTGAAGAGTATGAGTAACTATGAATTCACTCAATTATTTCGTCTAGATGATATATGGGAACACAAAAATAGCCAAGCTGGCATACTGCTGAATAGGTTGCTGATATATTCAGCTATCTTAAGGTATAGTGGTTCCTCTGGGAAAAGGGTCAGAGTCGAGTAATATGCTGAAGAGTATGAGTAACAATGAATTCACTAAATTATTTCGAATACATGATATATGAGAACACAAAAATAGCCAAGCTGGCATACTGCTGGAAAGGTTGCTGATATATTCAGCTATCTTCAAGTATAGTGGTTCCTCTGGGAAAAGGGTCAGAGTCGAGTAATATGCTGAAGAGAATGAGTAACTATGAATTCACTCAATTATTTCGTCTAGATGATATATGGGAACACAAAAATAGCCAAGCTGGCATACTGCTGGAAAGGTTAGTGATATATTCAGCTATCTTCAGGTATAGTGGTTCCTCTGGGAAAAGGGTCAGAGTCGAGTAATATGCTGAAGAGTATGAGTAACTATGAATTCACTCAATTATTTCGTCTAGATGATATATGGGAACACAAAAATAGCCAAGCTGGCATACTGCTGAATAGGTTGTTTAAGATTTATACTTACTTTTAAATGGGACACTTTCTTTTAATTTAATTTATATAAAAAACGTCTGCTTCGGTAGCTAGTCAGGATCAAAGTGCCTGATAAATCATATTTCTGAATTCAGCCTAACTCATATCTATTATGTACACAACTGACATATTTACATAGAGGGGAAATAGGGTTCGAGCTTTCACGCCGATATGACATCGATTCCGCCAATTACACACAAATTCCATTCAATTCATAAATTTAGTTCATTACAAATTCTTTTCCCTAAAGCTATTCGAATAACCAATATGATTAAACAATTGAAATTGAACAAAGCATAATTAAATTACATTTCAGAGATTATGAAAATTTAACGACTAATATAATAATATACTAATATTCGACGTTCTTTCCAATGGAATTAATTCATTTCACTTAAAGTATAAATATTCACCATCATATTTTTTTTTTCTCGCTCTTGAAGATCTCCGCAATGTAGCGACTTCGATAGCGCTACTATCATAACTGGCTCTTGCCGATTCATTCGAACGCAACGCTTCCGGGTGCCTTTCGCTTATGGCTGGTGGTGGAACAGGTGAGAAACCTTTGAATGGTGTATCGTCATCGGAATCGTCAAAACTTCTCTTAGTACCTCGACCTGGTACATGATCAGGCATCTCCTCCTCCAATTGAAACGCCACATTGCGTCTGCGTTCCGGCTCATTTGCAATCTTAATCTGCCCCCTGTGAGCCGAGATTAACACTGAGCCGATCGCGATCTGAAAAATATTTGTACAAATTCTTTTAATAAATTTTGCTTCTAACCATTTTTGTGTTTCTTTAATATTATGATTTTTGTAGTAAACCTTGTCTCCTGCGACTAACTTAGCAAAAGGATCAATAAGTTCATTTTTAACTTGCTTTGGCTTATGTAGCTCGTTAGGTTTTCTAGGCATAATATGATTCTTGTAACTATTGTTCGGATTTGTCAAGTCCAACAAGGTTTTAGGCTTATAACACAGAACTCTTTCTGAAGGGAAATCCCCTCCATTGGTAAGACAGCTGTTTCGATAATTGAACAAGAAATAATCTAACCGATCTTGCATACCTAAACTCTTCATTTCAGAATCAAGTAGAAATTTTTTTAGAATATCCTTCGCAACTCGCACTAAGCGCTCGGCCTGTCCATTACTTTGAGGGTGATAAGGCGGACTTTTCATTACCTTGATTCCTTGCATTTCAAGATAAGATATGAAGTGTTTAGAATTGAATGGTGGCCCATTATCTGTAATAATCACGTCTGGTAGACCGAAACAAGCAAAAAACCGTTGAAATTTTTTTATAACCTTTTCCGCGTCTGTACCAAACTTCATCCATATGACTTCAAGCCATTTAGAAAAACTGTCAACTATCAGGAGAAAAACATTACTTTCAAAATAAAAAAAATCAGCATGAACTCTACTGAAAGGTTTAGTTGTTGGACTCCATTCGTATGTTATGTTTGTTCCAGGAATTGTAGCCATTTTAAGACAAATATCGCACTTTTTGATATAGTTGTCTATGTCCGAGTTCAATCCAAACCAGTAAACACTTCGTCTCGCGAGTTGCTTCATTTTTATCGTTCCCGCATGATTAGCATGTAAAAGTTTCAACATTTTGTTTTGTAAAGCAAATGGAACTACTACTCTATTTTGGAACATCAAACAACCGTTTATCTCTTCCAAATCTTGGTGCTGAGAATAAATATTTTTCAAACTCTTATCCAATCTTTCTGGCCATCCTTGCTTTATGTATTTTAAAATTTGTTGTAACTGAGGATCTTGCTTAGTTTCTTGTTCAATCATAAAATAGTCAAGTGGAGGGTTATAAGAAAAGTTTAAACTATTAATGCAATCCTTATCAACTGACTTTGGAACTTCATTGTCAAGTGGGAATCTAGAGCAGAAGTCAGCATTGCACATTTTATCTGATGGTCTATAAAGAATATCGAAGTTATATATAGACAGCTCCATGATGTAGCGCTGTAACCTTGTTACAAAAATAGAGTTTCGTCCCGATCTTCCGAAAATTCCCAAAAGTGGTTTGTGGTCTGTATAAATGGTAAATTTCTGTCCATATAAATATTTGTGAAATTTCTTCACTGTTGAAACAATAGCTAAAGCTTCCAAATGGAGGATTGGGTAAGTTTTTTGAGCGGAATTTAACGAGAATGAAGTGAAATAGATAGGCTTTTCTATTCCATTTATTATGTGGGCAATTACACCACCCAACCCGTATGAAGAAGCATCTGCACAAACAATTATTGGTTTCTTAGCGTCATATAAGACAAGCATGTTTGCATTTAACAACTGACGTTTACTATCATTAAATGCTTTGTCGCATAAGGTATTCCAGACAAATTTAACATTTTTCATTAGTAGTTTATACAAAGGGTTCAAAGTTGATGATAGATTTGGTAAAAACTTATTATAATAATTTATGAGGCCAAGATATGCTTTAACTTGTGTTACATTTTCTGGTGTTTTCGCTTGTTGTATTGTTGCCACCTTGTCTGGATTAGGCATAAGACCATTTTTCGTAATAATATGTCCCAAATAAGGCAACTCATCTACAAAAAACTTGCACTTATCAAAATTTACTTTCACATTGGCTGTATGTAATCGGTCCAGTACTAAAAACAGTTTTTGTTTGCATTCTTCGAGACTTTTTCCAGCAATCAACACATCATCAAGATAACAGTAAACGTAGCTCAGCCCTCCTAGTATTGTATCCATTATTTGCTGAAATATTGCAGCACTTGATGAAGCGCCTTGCGGAAGGCGATTGTAAGTGAAAAGACCCCTCATCGTATTTATCACAACAAATTTCCTAGATGATTTTGACAAGTTTAACTGAGTGTAGGCATTAGATAAGTCAAGTGAACAAAAAATTTTACAGTTTGCCAAAGATGCAAACAGATCTTGTGCTGTAGGTAGTGGATACGTATTTGGAATTAAGACTTTGTTCAACGAAACTTTGCAGTCTATTACTAGCCTAAATGTGTCGTTCTTTTTCATTACCACAATTACCGGAGATGCCCACAAACTGGTTTTAATAGGCGAAATGATACCGTCCTTTTCAAGCATTATCAAATAATCATTTACTTTTTCTTTTAGGCGATATGGAACCTGATACGCTTTTTTGAAAATCGGACTATCCTCACGCAATACTAAATCAGCTTCGAAACCCACGATGGGATCCGATATTCTTTTATCAAAAATGTTTTTGTATTTCAGTTTAATATCATCTAATATCTGTTTAGTATTATGCTGCGAGACTACAGAATTTATTGAAAAAATATTTGATAACTTCTTTCTCCATCCCTCGCAAAAAACATCAAGCCAATCTCGCCCCAATAATGGAATGAAATGATGATTACTGTTCAGCACAACCAACTCCACCTGAGCCTTCTTGCCGTTAATTAAGACTGCCACGACAGCTGTTCCCAAAATCTCTAAGGTAGAACCATTTACAACTACAAGTTTTCGACTACTATTTTTCAGTAAAATATGCCTGAAATTGTAACGAAAATCTGTTTTGCTAATAACTGTTACTGCTGATCCACTATCTATTTCCATTTTTATCATTTTGTTCTCGATATTAGCTTCAAGGAAACAAGGTTCGCTAATTCTGTTCAACGACTTTATCATTAGGCATGCATATTCACCTGAAGAGTCACTTTCACTGTTGTAATCAACACGAAGGCGTTTAAAGTAGTCGTGAACGCTGTCCGCTTTCTCCGTAGTGTCCTCGATGGATTTAACCGAATTTTTTTGCAGATTTTTGTACCGGTAACAATTTTTTTGTATGTGGCCTTTCAGCTTACAAAAATTACAAATAAAGTTGGAATATCTACCCCTGCTAGACGATCTATGTCCTGAACGCGACCTACTGTTATGCATACCATAACTGAGACGATTTTCTTGGTCCCGATCATTTCTGCTTCGCGATCTGTCATATCTCCTATCCCAATCTGGCCTATCATATTTGAACTCTCTTCGTCCTAAACGTTGTTTAACTGAATTTACATTAAAGTTTTCCTCTGAATTTAACAATTGCGCTCGAGACGTTGCTAACTCGCTATTTTTAATTATCTTTTCTGCTGTCCGAACCGATAAGTCTTCTTCGTCCAACAAACGCTGCTGTAATTTCTTATCATAAACCCCAAATATCAACTGATCTTTTATAGCCATATCTCTAAACTCTCCGAAATCACACTGTTCGGCAAGGAGCTTTACTGCCAGGATAAAATTCTCACCGGATTCTGTCGGTCCTTGTTTCCGGCAGCGAAATTTGAACCTAAGGACAGTATCCGATTCAACCTTATCGAATCGCTCTTTTAATTTTTTTGTAATAGCTTCATAGCTTAGCCCCTTTAAATCCGTTCCCGGATACAACAATTTGAGCTCTTCGAAAACACGCATGCCAGAAAAACTCATAAAAATGTCTTTCTTTCGCTCATTAGCTATATTATTACACGAAAAAAAATACTCCAAACGTTCAATATAGTTTGAAAAAGATGTGCCAATGACGTACGGATCAATCGTCCCTAACAACGCCATGCCTAAACCGAATCAAAATGGCTCACAATAAAAAAAAATTATAACAAAAATACACGTACCTTTTGAACCGAAAATTCCGTTCACTGTATGTAGCCCGCACTTCAGCCAGAAGCTCTTATCCACCGTAGCTCAACTTTAAGGAATTTACTCACACGTCTGAGCAGAATTTGTTTCGCGTTCCGGGTTGGTTTGGGTACGCCAAAATTTGGCCAGGCCTCCAAAGCGTCGCTTGCGACCGGCTAAACAATTAAACGGTAAAAAGAAAAGAATTAGGGAAACAATAGACTAACAATCAATCTATTCAACTATATTATATTATAACAATATTCACATTCAAATATAAAACAATACTGAAACTCTTGCAGCCTTTGTACTCACCTATTAAACTATTGTCCAGAATATAAAAAAAAAAAAAAACTCGCGCTTCCAAAATTTTTGGACGTCTCAGTGGATCGCTAGAACAGTGCCCTTAAATTGAGCCCTTCCTATCGGAGTTTTCGCCGGTGCCCTCCAAGGCAGCGAAGAGCCAATAACCACTCGTGGAACAATATCACACGCGAAAACTAAAGGAAACCGTTTCTCACTCGTCGCCACTTTAAGATTTATACTTACTTTTAAATGGGACACTTTCTTTTAATTTAATTTATATAAAAAACGTCTGCTTCGGTAGCTAGTCAGGATCAAAGTGCCTGATAAATCATATTTCTGAATTCAGCCTAACTCATATCTATTATGTACACAACTGACATATTTACATAGAGGGGAAATAGGGTTCGAGCTTTCACGCCGATATGACATCGATTCCGCCAATTACACACAAATTCCATTCAATTCATAAATTTAGTTCATTACAGGTTGCTGATATATTCAGCTATCTTCAGGTATAGTGGTTCCTCTGGGAAAAGGGTCAGAGTCGAGTAATATGCTGAAGAGTATGAGTAACAATGAATTCACTAAATTATTTCGAATACATGATATATGAGAACACAAAAATAGCCAAGCTGGCATACTGCTGAGCAGGTTGCTGATATATTCAGCTATCTTCAGGTATAGTGGTTCCTCTGGGAAAAGGGTCAGAGTCGAGTAATATGCTGAAGAGTATGAGTAACAATGAATTCACTAAATTATTTCGAATACATGATATATGAGAACACAAAAATAGCCAAGCTGGCATACTGCTGGAAAGGTTGCTGATATATTCAGCTATCTTCAGGTATAGTGGTTCCTCTGGGAAAAGGGTCAGAGTCGAGTAATATGCTGAAGAGTATGAGTAACTATGAATTCACTCAATTATTTCGTCTAGATGATATATGGGAACACAAAAATAGCCAAGCTGGTATACTGCTGAATAGGTTGCTGATATATTCAGCTATCTTCAGGTATAGTGGTTCCTCTGGGAAAAGGGTCAGAGTCGAGTAATATGCTGAAGAGTATGAGTAACTATGAATTCACTAAATTATTTCGAATACATGATATATGAGAACACAAAAATAGCCAAGCTGGCATACTGCTGAGCAGGTTGCTGATATATTCAGCTATCTTCAGGTATAGTGGTTCCTCTGGGAAAAGGGTCAGAGTCGAGTAATATGCTGAAGAGTATGAGTAACAATGAATTCACTAAATTATTTCGAATACATGATATATGAGAACACAAAAATAGCCAAGCTGGCATACTGCTGGAAAGGTTGCTGATATATTCAGCTATCTTCAGGTATAGTGGTTCCTCTGGGAAAAGGGTCAGAGTCGAGTAATATGCTGAAGAGTATGAGTAACTATGAATTCACTCAATTATTTCGTCTAGATGATATATGAGAACACAAAAATAGCCAAGCTGGCATACTGCTGAGCAGGTTGCTGATATATTCAGCTATCTTCAGGTATAGTGGTTCCTCTGGGAAAAGGGTCAGAGTCGAGTAATATGCTGAAGAGTATGAGTAACTATGAATTCACTCAATTATTTCGTCTAGATGATATATGGGAACACAAAAATAGCCAAGCTGGCATACTGCTGAGCAGGTTTCTGATATATTCAGCTATCTTAAGGTATAGTGGTTCCTCTGGGAAAAGGGTTAGAGTCGAGTAATATGCTGAAGAGTATGAGTAACTATGGATGCACACAATTATTTCATCTAGATGATATATAAGAACACAAAAATAGCCAAGCTGGCATACTGCTGGAAAGGTTGCTGATATATTCAGCTATCTTCAGGCATAATGGTTCCTCTGGGAAAAGGGTCAGAGTCGAGTAATATGCTGAAGAGTATGAGTAACTATGAATGCACACAATTATTTCGTCTAGATGATATATAAGAACACAAAAATAGCCAAGCTGGCATACTGCTGGAAAAGTTACTGATATATTCAGCTATCTTCAGGCATAATGGTTCTTTTGGGAAAAGGGTCAGAGTCGAGTAATATGCTGAAGAGTATGAGTAACTATGAATGCACACAATTATTTCGTCTAGATGATATATGGGAACACAAAAATAGCCAAGCTGGCATACTGCTGGAAAAGTTACTGATATATTCAGCTATCTTCAGGCATAATGGTTCTTCTGGGAAAAGGGTCAGAGTCGAGTAATATGCTGAAGAGTATGAGTAACAATGAATTCACTAAATTATTTCGAATACATGATATATGAGAACACAAAAATAGCCAAGCTGGCATACTGCTGAGCAGGTTTCTGATATATTCAGCTATCTTCAGGTATAGTGGTTCCTCTGGGAAAAGGGTCAGAGTCGAGTAATATGCTGAAGAGTATGAGTAACTATGTGAATTCATAGTTACTCATACTCTTCAGCATATTACTCGAAAGTCAATTATTTCGTCTAGATGATATATGAGAACACAAAAATAGCCAAGCTGGCATACTGCTGAGCAGGTTGCTGATATATTCAGCTATCTTCAGGTATAGTGGTTCCTCTGGGAAAAGGGTCAGAGTCGAGTAATATGCTGAAGAGTATGAGTAACTATGAATTCACTCAATTATTTCGTCTAGATGATATATGGGAACACAAAAATAGCCAAGCTGGCATACTGCTGAGCAGGTTGCTGATATATTCAGCTATCTTAAGGTATAGTGGTTCCTCTGGGAAAAGGGTTAGAGTCGAGTAATATGCTGAAGAGTATGAGTAACTATGGATGCGCACAATTATTTCATCTAGATGATATATAAGAACACAAAAATAGCCAAGCTGGCATACTGCTGGAAAGGTTGCTGATATATTCAGCTATCTTCAGGCATAATGGTTCCTCTGGGAAAAGGGTCAGAGTCGAGTAATATGCTGAAGAGTATGAGTAACTATGAATGCACACAATTATTTCGTCTAGATGATATATGGGAACACAAAAATAGCCAAGCTGGCATACTGCTAAGCAGGTTTCTGATATATTCTGCTATCTTCAGGTATAGTGGTTCCTCTGGGAAAAGGGTCAGAGTCGAGTAATATGCTGAAGAGTATGAGTAACTATGAATTCACTCAATTATTTCGTCTAGATGATATATGGGAACACAAAAATAGCCAAGCTGGCATACTGCTGAGCAGGTTGCTGATATATTCAGCTATCTTCAGGCATAGTGGTTCCTCTGGGAAAAGGGTCAGAGTCGAGTAATATGCTGAAGAGTATTAGTAACAATGAATTCACTAAATTATTTCGAATACATGATATATGAGAACACAAAAATAGCCAAGCTGGTATACTGCTGAATAGGTTGCTGATATATTCAGCTATCTTCAGGTATAGTGGTTCCTCTGGGAAAAGGGTCAGAGTCGAGTAATATGCTGAAGAGTATGAGTAACTATGAATTCACTAAATTATTTCGAATACATGATATATGAGAACACAAAAATAGCCAAGCTGGCATACTGCTGAGCAGGTTGCTGATATATTCAGCTATCTTCAGGTATAGTGGTTCCTCTGGGAAAAGGGTCAGAGTCGAGTAATATGCTGAAGAGTATGAGTAACAATGAATTCACTAAATTATTTCGAATACATGATATATGAGAACACAAAAATAGCCAAGCTGGCATACTGCTGGAAAGGTTGCTGATATATTCAGCTATCTTCAGGTATAGTGGTTCCTCTGGGAAAAGGGTCAGAGTCGAGTAATATGCTGAAGAGTATGAGTAACTATGAATTCACTCAATTATTTCGTCTAGATGATATATGAGAACACAAAAATAGCCAAGCTGGCATACTGCTGAGCAGGTTGCTGATATATTCAGCTATCTTCAGGTATAGTGGTTCCTCTGGGAAAAGGGTCAGAGTCGAGTAATATGCTGAAGAGTATGAGTAACTATGAATTCACTCAATTATTTCGTCTAGATGATATATGGGAACACAAAAATAGCCAAGCTGGCATACTGCTGAGCAGGTTTCTGATATATTCAGCTATCTTAAGGTATAGTGGTTCCTCTGGGAAAAGGGTTAGAGTCGAGTAATATGCTGAAGAGTATGAGTAACTATGGATGCACACAATTATTTCATCTAGATGATATATAAGAACACAAAAATAGCCAAGCTGGCATACTGCTGGAAAGGTTGCTGATATATTCAGCTATCTTCAGGCATAATGGTTCCTCTGGGAAAAGGGTCAGAGTCGAGTAATATGCTGAAGAGTATGAGTAACTATGAATGCACACAATTATTTCGTCTAGATGATATATAAGAACACAAAAATAGCCAAGCTGGCATACTGCTGGAAAAGTTACTGATATATTCAGCTATCTTCAGGCATAATGGTTCTTTTGGGAAAAGGGTCAGAGTCGAGTAATATGCTGAAGAGTATGAGTAACTATGAATGCACACAATTATTTCGTCTAGATGATATATGGGAACACAAAAATAGCCAAGCTGGCATACTGCTGGAAAAGTTACTGATATATTCAGCTATCTTCAGGCATAATGGTTCTTCTGGGAAAAGGGTCAGAGTCGAGTAATATGCTGAAGAGTATGAGTAACAATGAATTCACTAAATTATTTCGAATACATGATATATGAGAACACAAAAATAGCCAAGCTGGCATACTGCTGAGCAGGTTTCTGATATATTCAGCTATCTTCAGGTATAGTGGTTCCTCTGGGAAAAGGGTCAGAGTCGAGTAATATGCTGAAGAGTATGAGTAACTATGTGAATTCATAGTTACTCATACTCTTCAGCATATTACTCGAAAGTCAATTATTTCGTCTAGATGATATATGAGAACACAAAAATAGCCAAGCTGGCATACTGCTGAGCAGGTTGCTGATATATTCAGCTATCTTCAGGTATAGTGGTTCCTCTGGGAAAAGGGTCAGAGTCGAGTAATATGCTGAAGAGTATGAGTAACTATGAATTCACTCAATTATTTCGTCTAGATGATATATGGGAACACAAAAATAGCCAAGCTGGCATACTGCTGAGCAGGTTGCTGATATATTCAGCTATCTTAAGGTATAGTGGTTCCTCTGGGAAAAGGGTTAGAGTCGAGTAATATGCTGAAGAGTATGAGTAACTATGGATGCGCACAATTATTTCATCTAGATGATATATAAGAACACAAAAATAGCCAAGCTGGCATACTGCTGGAAAGGTTGCTGATATATTCAGCTATCTTCAGGCATAATGGTTCCTCTGGGAAAAGGGTCAGAGTCGAGTAATATGCTGAAGAGTATGAGTAACTATGAATGCACACAATTATTTCGTCTAGATGATATATGGGAACACAAAAATAGCCAAGCTGGCATACTGCTAAGCAGGTTTCTGATATATTCTGCTATCTTCAGGTATAGTGGTTCCTCTGGGAAAAGGGTCAGAGTCGAGTAATATGCTGAAGAGTATGAGTAACTATGAATTCACTCAATTATTTCGTCTAGATGATATATGGGAACACAAAAATAGCCAAGCTGGCATACTGCTGAGCAGGTTGCTGATATATTCAGCTATCTTCAGGTATAGTGGTTCCTCTGGGAAAAGGGTCAGAGTCGAGTAATATGCTGAAGAGTATTAGTAACAATGAATTCACTAAATTATTTCGAATACATGATATATGAGAACACAAAAATAGCCAAGCTGGCATACTGCTGAGCAGGTTGCTGATATATTCAGCTATCTTCAGGTATAGTGGTTCCTCTGGGAAAAGGGTCAGAGTCGAGTAATATGCTGAAGAGTATGAGTAACAATGAATTCACTAAATTATTTCGAATACATGATATATGAGAACACAAAAATAGCCAAGCTGGCATACTGCTGAGCAGGTTTCTGATATATTCAGCTATCTTCAGGTATAGTGGTTCCTCTGGGAAAAGGGTCAGAGTCGAGTAATATGCTGAAGAGTATGAGTAACAATGAATTCACTAAATTATTTCGAATACATGATATATGAGAACACAAAAATAGCCAAGCTGGCATACTGCTGAGCAGGTTTCTGATATATTCAGCTATCTTCAGGTATAGTGGTTCCTCTGGGAAAAGGGTCAGAGTCGAGTAATATGCTGAAGAGTATGAGTAACTATGAATTCACTCAATTATTTCGTGTAGATGATATATGAGAACACAAAAATAGCCAAGCTGGCATACTGCTGAGCAGGTTGCTGATATATTCAGCTATCTTCAGGTATAGTGGTTCCTCTGGGAAAAGGGTCAGAGTCGAGTAATATGCTGAAGAGTATTAGTAACAATGAATTCACTAAATTATTTCGAATACATGATTTATGAGAACACAAAAATAGCCAAGCTGGCATACTGCTGAGCAGGTTGCTGATATATTCAGCTATCTTCAGGTATAGTGGTTCCTCTGGGAAAAGGGTCAGAGTCGAGTAATATGCTGAAGAGTATGAGTAACAATGAATTCACTAAATTATTTCGAATACATGATATATGAGAACACAAAAATAGCCAAGCTGGCATACTGCTGAGCAGGTTTCTGATATATTCAGCTATCTTCAGGTATAGTGGTTCCTCTGGGAAAAGGGTCAGAGTCGAGTAATATGCTGAAGAGTATGAGTAACTATGAATTCACTCAATTATTTCGTGTAGATGATATATGAGAACACAAAAATAGCCAAGCTGGCATACTGCTGAGCAGGTTGCTGATATATTCAGCTATCTTCAGGTATAGTGGTTCCTCTGGGAAAAGGGTCAGAGTCGAGTAATATGCTGAAGAGTATGAGTAACAATGAATTCACTAAATTATTACGAATACATGATATATGAGAACACAAAAATAGCCAAGCTGGCATACTGCTGAGCAGGTTTCTGATATATTCAGCTATCTTCAGGTATAGTGGTTCCTCTGGGAAAAGGGTCAGAGTCGAGTAATATGCTGAAGAGTATGAGTAACTATGAATTCACTCAATTATTTCGTGTAGATGATATATGAGAACACAAAAATAGCCAAGCTGGCATACTGCTGAGCAGGTTGCTGATATATTCAGCTATCTTCAGGTATAGTGGTTCCTCTGGGAAAAGGGTCAGAGTCGAGTAATATGCTGAAGAGTATGAGTAACTATGGATTCACACAATTATTTCGTCTAGATGATATATGGGAACACAAAAATAGCCAAGCTGGCATACTGCTGAGCAGGTTGCTGATATATTCAGCTATCTTCAGGTATAGTGGTTCCTCTGGGAAAAGGGTCAGAGTCGAGTAATATGCTGAAGAGTATGAGTAACTATGGATTCACTCATTTATTTCGTCTAGATGATATATGGGGACACAAAAATAGCCAAGCTGGCATACTACTGGAAAGGTTGCTGATATATTCAGCTATCTTCAGGCATAATGGTTGCTCTGGGAAAAGGGTCAGAGTCGAATAATATGCTGAAGAGTATGAGTAATGAATAATATGCTGAAGAGTATGAGTAATTACTCATACAGAATCCATTTACGACAGAAGCATAATTTCTTTCGATAAAAAATTGAAAGGTTTCCATTCCACTGGACTCAAAGGATTTGAGAGCATTTTAGAAAATAAACTTATTTCTGATCCATTATATTATACTAGAGAGCGATCTAGTAATTGTGATGATCTGTGGATCTTACTTAAAGGAAAATACAAACTCCAGCACGGAGATTTCAAAACAATTTGGAAATCCAGCTGGACCAGTTGGGTTTCAAATTATCTAATTGAGTTTGTTCTCAAGTTTTTGAGCAGCCACCATCGGGGCCGGTGAAACATGTTAAACCCAGGTGGGTAATTTTTCATACTGCGGAGAACGACCCACTATTTCGAAGTATTTCTCTTTTCCAATGGAAATGATATTTATCCCTGAAAAGTGCAGTCGTTTTTTTAATAGAATATTGATTCTAAAAAACTTTTCATAAAACGCGTAAATTAGAAGTTTGAAGAGTTTTCGGTACTAAGTTTTAAAACAAAATTTCGCATCTAAGGTTTAACCTGGTTTCAAAATCACTGCCAATATTTGTTTTCAATTCAAAGTACATTTAACATTTAACGTCAATAGCACTACGAACACTGAATCTAATTTATTTATAAAAAATAGAAATAACGAATTCCGTGTGTTGCTAAAACATTGCTTTTTAAAGGAAAAACGCGCAAGCCCAGCTATAGCTTGAGAAGTGCTTTCCCTACTAGGATCCATTAAAAATGAAGGTTTGTGGTATTTTGATTTTGAACGTGGCTAAATAAGGCAGTCAACCGGAAAAAAATAATCAAGTTTTGATAATCGTGATGTATGAACGCAGAATCAAAGTTCGTGAGATTAGATATGCTGAGATCGTTAGCACATGTACTGGAAGTTCTTTTACGATCTTGTACGAAAATCTGAGCATAAAAAAATCGTTACCAAACGGATCTCGAACACGGCCGCTCATAATCAACAAAAGTCTGCCGCAATAAAATGTAATGCGATGGTTTGGAACAGTGGACGAAACATGGATCCACTATTTTTATCCGGGGTCATACCAGCATTCAGACTGGGAAAGCCATCTGAAAACGAAACAGGTAGCTGGAACAATCATGGCATAAGTTTTTTAGATGTTCGAGGTATAATTAACATCGACTATCTTGAACAGAAAAGTACCATCAAGAGTGATTCACCGTTAACCAAGACAATGCACCGTGCCATAAGTCAATGATAACAATGACAAAATTAAACGAATTGGGCTGCGATATATTTCCTCAATGTTGATGAATAAAAAATATGCCTGCACACGAAATTATGTTTTTCTGATTAGCTCCTGGACTGTTTGAACGATGTGTTAGCAACTTTTACTTCTTTTCTGAACCACACAGAGTTCAAGTTTATTCGATACAGAATCTTGGTTTGTATGAGTGATTTTCTTAGAAGCAAAAACACTCATTGAAACGCAGAAATTGAATGGAAACCGTGAACTTGTATGTATTTGTTAGAAGAAACCATGACAAAGATTTTTGTTACTAACTGAAATTTCGATCACCAATTATCTGAAATATGATTTTATAGATATAGATTCATCTACTCCAATCGAACTGTAGAAATATTTTTAATGCAGTTTATGTAATGATATGGAAAATTAATTAAAAATGATTGAGACATAGATGTTCAAAACCTGAGCACTGTTTGTACGGTTCTCAGTATTTTGAATTTGCACACCGGTATAGAAAGCAAAAACGTAGTCATCCGCCCGATTCTCTCGATCCCCGTCCCTGTCTACCATCTTCATTGGAACTAACAAGATCTTTGTTTTTTATCACTAACTTTTTCTTTCTCCTTTCCCCCGTCTCTTCACCATCTCGATGGAAACTAATTAGATCTCTGTCGTATTGAGACATGCTGTTCCCACATCCCCTTTTTACCTCGTTTTCCACAATATTTACTTATCTTTGATTCTCTTCCCGGGTTGGCGGTTCAATGCATAGAACGCTGGTCTTACAAGCCAGCTGTCGTCTGTTCGAGCCCCGACCTGGAAGGATTCTTAGTGTCAGTAGGATCCATAGTACTAGTCATGCAATGATTATGTACACTAAGAATCGGCTGCGAAGTCTGTTGAAACAGAAAGGCCAAATTCCACCACATGAATGTAATGCCAAGACTTTGCTTTGATTCTCTTCAGTAACATCACCGACAACGGAGAACCGCTCCAGTCGATGACCAGGCTGCGGGCCACCCACCGAGTCTTTGTTGCCTGATGATTTTTCCCGTGGACCCACACGGACTGAATGATGCGGCGAACATAAATATTTACCAACGCCATCTGGAAGACTCTCATGCTATATCCAATTCACCGGCCAATGCTGATCGCCACCAGAAAGTTCGAGAAAGTTTTCGAGAATCCGCGACCCCGATACGACATTACCTAATGATACTATTCTTGTTTTAAGTTAGTCGTTAATTAAGATTAGAAAATACCCTTGGCATCTTAGAGATTAAGCAGTGTGCCTTAAAATTAAATTATATTATTGAATAAAAAAACGTAGTCCGACGTCAAAAGATTTTGAGTGATTTTCTTCATGTGAAGATATAGAAGGTGAGATGTGACAAGGTCCATTTCATTATGCAGAAATTTTTTAGTAACTTAACTTTCACTTTTTACAAGAGGAGTCGACTTTAAACATCAGCCGGAAAATTCCGATGAAGGTCTTCTACTATTTACTATTCCGGAAAAGCTACCAAAAGTTGTTACTTTCTACTTGCTACTGCATTCTTCTTTTGCCGTTTCGGAATGTAAAGTGAAAAAGACCTTTATCGGTATTTTCCGGTATCTCAGAGACCCGAGTAATTCGCATTGATGAGATGCTTAAGCTCGGCTCCTTGGCTGGAAGGGAAAAGTTAAGTTACTAAAAGATTTCTGCCTGCTCAAATGACCCTTGTCACGTCTCACCTTTCTGCGGTATATCTTTACATCCTTGCTCTACCTTGAGAACTAGCATTCTATAATTTTGATTTTATTTATTATCCCGAATTACAATAAAAATATTCTTGTTATTATGAATAATGCTAATATTTCCATTGTTTTTGTTCGAAATTTCAGGTGGGTAATATTCGGGTGGGTAGTGCTACCTACCGTACCCACCTCTTTCACCGGCCCTGGCCACCATGATCAAACTAAAGTGGTATCCCACATACAAACCAGTTTATTATTCACCATGGTTGATATCAATATACAAAATCAATGTAAAAATATGTCTCTAATAAATATGAAAGACATAATTATTAAGAATTTAAACCATTCGTTGGTTTTATTACCTCTCCTATATAAGAATCATTTCACAGTTGCAATAGTTGATTCAAAAAGCAAATATTTCCATTACTTTGATTCACGGTTCAACCATTCACTTGTTCAGTTACTGGATACAATAAAAAAAGTAAAAACTGGATTTGAAGACCAACAACTGATAAATACTTTTATTAATTTTAAAACTTCGAAAATTGGAGAGAACAAAATAAACCCTCAACATGATGGATATCACTGTGGTCCAAATGTGATAAACAACATTGAATGTTATCTTTTAGGCAAAGCCAGGCGCGTATACAGGGGGGGGGGTTTAGGGGTTCAAACCCCCCCCCCCCCCCCCGAAACAAAAAATTATAACCCATGGGAAACATTGTGATATAAATTGTGCATGTGTTGATTTATCACCATGTTCTAAACCCCCCCCCCCCCCCCCGAAAATTTTCTCTGGCTACGCGCCTGGGCAAAGCACTTTACGATAAAAACTTTGATCCAGTTATATACAGGAAGTATACCATATTCAATACTCTCATCGAGCGATCTGATAACGTTGTCAACTTGTGCCCCAATTTGTGGGTTGAAACCACAAACCCTCAAGACTGGGTCGTGACGCATGCACCAGATGGTATCACACAGTATGTGTGAATAGAGATTTTAGAATAGATTGGAGAATCAAAAAATTTGTTTGCGAAATGTGTATAAATTAACATAGCACAAAATAGAAATGTTCACTGAACGTTTTTGAGAAAACAAATCATTCTGCTAAGTAGATACGTAGAAAAATGTTGGAATATTAATTGAAAATCTAATAGTATTAACCACATACAAAAATCTAAACAGTTGAATTACAAAAAATGAAAAAAAAACTACGTTCACTGAATTTTTCCAACGAAAATAAAACGTTCTGCATACTGTACATAGTAAAAAGACATAAACCTACTGTATGAGAAAATATCAACACAATGAAACACATTGTGTGAGAAACCGTCGTGGGCAGAATGTGACAACTTCTCGTAACTTTACTTTTGCCGGTTCGGACAGAAAATGGCAAACGACCTTTGCCTTTACTTTCTGACATATCAGAGACTCGGATGACTCGTATCGCTAAGATGCCTAAGTTCGACTCCTCTGGTAGAAGGTAAAAGTTTAGATACGAGAAGCCTTCTGCTTACTTAAATGACCCTTGTCACGTCTCACTTTTCCGCACTTTATTCTTCACATCCTTGCTCTTCCTTGAGTACTATGGCTCTATGATTTCATATTCCTTCTCCTCTTATAATCATATCGTTAAAAAAACCGAAAAAAAATAGTAAAAAGAGGAAGTGGTTATCATGGCTGTGGAAGATTATCAGAACCGAAAAATAAATTCTATTCTCGAAAAACGTATTTTTTTTCTTCCTTTCCTTCGTGTTCAAGGTTCAACGTAACTGGTGAAAAATGCATTACTCAAAATAAGAGGTTTACATTGTGTGTAATTTTCACTTCATTCTCTATAAAAATACTTAAAATAGTTTTTCAACGATTGATTCATATATTGTATAAGCATATGTTTATTTATTATTTTGAAAAATTTGTATTTTTTTGCTTTTGTGTAAAATCTGACTCCATGATACCAATCCAACTATATAAATAAACAATCAACAACAAAGATTTGTTGGATAACTCTTAAAGAGTTAATGTCTACCCGAGTATAGTGTGAGATTAAAAAGAAAACTCAATTTGATGTTGTGCTGTTCGTATATATCGATTACCTAATTTGCTATCGTTTTGGTTGTTTTAACGGTTAAAAGATCAAAATTGAAAGCAAAAAAAAATACTGTGTGACATCAAACTGGAAACTAGTTTTGCTCTCAGTGAAAGCACATTGAAAACTTAATATGATGTAGATTTTCTCGAAATGACACGTCACGAGCATAATATAAAAATAGAACAGCCAAACATGGTTCGGGATAGTATACATTTAGGCGATATTACTCGCAAGCAAGAAAAAAGATTTTATGCAATCTCCATATTAGTCGCAAGCAAGAAAATAGATTTCATGCAATCTCCTCCACACTACCGCGGAGAGAATCCGATTTCGAACTTAGGTGATTTGGAATGAGAACTTTTTGCGATTGCTATGGACTGTAAGTGCTAGCTATAAGGTGATGGAAAATGTTCGGTTATATGACAAGCAGTGTTGTTTCACAAAGTTGTATGTAGATAGTTTTTGTCAATGCACACTTGTTGCGTCACTTCCATCCCGCATCCACCGTGAATAGCAGTGTGGCTCTTTGAGCACAGTATAAAAATGTTCTCTTTGTCCTTCTCATATCCAAAGCTGTAGCATTCAAATATTATAACATTAAATTGAGTTATCTACTTGATCTCGCACATATCGCACATGTAATCTCTTTGAAATACGAATTTAGAGGCTCTGGAGACCGAACGTTTCACAGTGAAGTATCCTACAACACAGGGAACGTGAATTAGGAATCCGGCAATAAGGTACATATCCCAGATCATTTGTTTTTTCGACTAATTGGGACAATGAACGATTATCTCGCTTCTGACCACAGATAGAACCAGAATCTCTGCAGTAAATTTTTAGTTCTGGTGTAGACTTATAATTTACAATCATTTGATGCAGAATTAGTCCTGTGACTCAAAATTATAAAGATTTAGTTAGGCGGTTTCTTTAGAAAAGTGTATTAAAGTTCCAAGATCTATTAGACGATTGATAAAACACTTCTCATAATATCAAGCGCTGGTAAGTATATGCAGGGCCGGTGATACATGTTAAGCTCAGGTGGGTGATTTTACGTACCGCCGGGAATGACCTACTATTAGTATTTCTTAATTCTAATGGAAATGATATTTATCCCTTTAAAAAACAAGGTCGATTTTATATTAAGTTTTTGTTTCGATATAACTTTGCATGAAACGCATTAATTCGAAGTTTGAAGCGTTTTCAGTATTTTATCTTGAAACAAAATTGCGCATTTGTAGGTCGAATACGACAAAAAACTACTGTGTTGACGTAGGACTATACAACTAGCTTCAAAATCACTGCCAATATTTGTTTCGAATATTAAGGCAGCAGTCCTTTGTGTTCCGTATAAACTTATTTGTGTCTGCGAATTTTTGAAATTATTCAAATGTCTTGTATTGATAAAACATTGCTCTTTGAAGCCCTGCTATGGGTTGAGAGGTGTTACGCGTACTCGCATCCATTAAAAACAAAGATTTGTGATGCAAAAAAATAGTGCAAAATGTGGCTTGAATCAGTCAGTCGGAAAAATTGTTTTTCAAGTTTCGATAATCGTGATGGATCAACGCAAAATCCAATGTTTCATGAAATTAGGTGTGCTGAGATGGTCAGCAGATCAACTCAAAAATCTGAGCATAAAAATGGTATTTTTCAAAAGGGTGCCAAGTTCGCTTACAATAGAACAAAAGCCACAACGCATCAACGATCAAAAGAGCTGTTCGGCACCTTTTAGTTGCAATTGAAAAGATTTCTTGCGTTGGTATGGAACAGTGGACGAAACATGGATCCACCGTTTTCTCTGGAGTTTCAGTCCGAAAGTAGTTGAGACAAACGTCGGTATATCGAAAATCAGTTAAAAGTGGTTAAGATGTAGATGTTTGAAAACTAACCACTGTTTGTGGGCAGCCCGACAAGGTTCATTTGAGCAAGTCTTTTAGTAACATAACTTTCACCTTTCATCAGAAAAGTCAGCCTTAAGCATCTCATCAATGCAAATCACTCGAGTCTCTGACGAATTTATTGTTTATGAGAATGTTGTCGCAAGCAGAAAATGACAACTTCTGGTAACATTTCTTTTTTCGTTGGTAAACGGTTTTTCCGTACTTAGATACAAGATACTCGAGTGATTTGTATTAATAAGATGCTTAACACATGGGCCGCAAAGTCCCGGACCTAACACTTAGATGGTGCTAGTTTCATTGCAATCACCCTTTTTCAGTTAATACTAACTTTTAAAAGACAGCTGTTAACATTCCATGATATTCTATTCATTAGTTTATGAGTTATTGTGCTTATTGGCGCTACTTTTGTCATATTTAGAACAATGAATCAAAAACAATTTCGTGTTTTAATTTTACACTGCTTCGTGATGGGAAAAAATATCGTTCAAGCGAAAAGTATTATGGAGACTCCGCTCCATCAGAAACAACAATAAAACGTCGGTTTGCTGACTTCAAATGTGGTCGTAGAGACACCGATGATTCAGAGCGCAGTGGACATCCAAATGAGGCCAGAAAGCATTAAAAAATCCACAAAATCTTTTTAAATGATCGAAAAGTGAAGTTGCGTGCCTTAGCTTATTGCATGAGTATTTAAATTATGAGAAAGCTCTGTTCATATTGGGTGCCGCGTTTGCTAACTGTTGACCAAAAACGAGAACGTGTTGATATGTGACAATGGATGAAACATGGATTCATCACTTCACTCCGAAATCAAAATTTTCGTCAATTAAGTGAATAGCAACTGATGAACTTCGTCCAAAGCACCCGAAAACACAACAATCAGCTGGAAAGGTTATGCGTGGTGTAATATTTATCGCTTATCTTGAGAAAGGAAATACCATTAACAATGAATATTATATAGAGTTATTGGAAAATTTGAAGGCTAAAATTGCAAAGAAACGACCGGATATGGCAAAGAAAGAAAAATTGTTTCATCAAGACAACGCACCGTGTCACAAGTCAATCAAAACAATGGCAAAACTACATGAATTGAACATCGAATTGCTCCCATATTCGCTAGATTTGGCTCCCAAAGACTACTGGCTGTTCGCAGACTTGAAAAAAATGCTCACCGGTAAGAAATTTCGCACTAATGAAGAGTTTATCGCTGAAACTGTGGCCTATTTTGAGGCAAAAGATAAATCGTTCTACAAAAGTGGTATTGGAATGTTAGAGCGGCGCTGGAATGATTATGTTGCTATTGATGGAGATTACGTTGATGAATAAAGTTAATTTTGAACCAAAAAAATCGTGTACTTTTTGTTAGGCCCGGGACTTTTCAGCCCATGTGTTAAGCTTGACTCTTCTGACAGAAGGTGAAAGTTTAGTTACGAAACTGTTTCTGCTTGCTCAAATGAACCTTGTCACGTTTCACCTTACTGTTGTATATCTTCACATCTTTTCTCTACCTTGATTACTAGCATTCTATACTTTTGATTTTATTTATTGTTCCAAGTAACAATTACAATGTTTTTATTGTTCTAAATAATACTAATAATACTATTGTTTTTCGCTTGGAACTTCAGATGGGTAATTACCCACCTGTGGAATTTTCGGGTGGGTAGTACTACCCACCGTACCCACCTCTTTCACCGGCCCTGTATATGAAGTTCTAAGCATTTATAACTAGGAGTGAGAATTGTTTTGAAGAGTGTCTTCGACATAGTTTGTGGACTACTTAGGAATATACAAATTAAACAAATATTTTCTTGGTGGCCACTAAAGTATTATTAAGAATTAGCTCTAGGTTCTGAAATTCGATGTTCGAACTTCGTAAACAATGAATTTTTCCATACTGTTGGATATAAAGTTATGGGTATTTTCAGAACGGGTTTGGCGAGTAGATTATTTTCGTCATTCAGTTCCCCGATTTCTGGATGCACTGAAAATAATGGTCTAAAAACTTTGGAATGAACTTCGCGACTACGTATGATTACAAATATCGAAACATTTTTTTTAAACTGAACGCAAAAATCGAACGCAGGATCGGATACATAACGTATATAGAAGGAAATCGATTACGTCAAATATATTTCTCATGTCAAATTCTTAAATAAGCTCCTTCTACGGCAGACGATCAGTGAGATGGGAATGCCAAAGCCACTATTCAGATTGACCTGCTTCAGACAAACGTGGTATCGATGATCGCTAATTTATCTAATGCCTCCCAGACGTGTGGTTTGACACCAATATTCTCGTGGTTAAAAAAATAGCATTATTTGCGTGAAAGTTGAAAAAATGTTGAGAAAAATCGAATCTTCGCGGTTATGGTTGAGGTGAACTGCAGGATCTCGGCAGGATGTCAAAGCATTTTTGTAAAAGGCAACAAGGAATAATTCTTCCATTGAAACTTAACTTTGTATTTTTGAGCTGCCATTTGAAATTTGCTCAATTTCAATGGATTTACTAAGTTGTTAAAATAATAATATTTTCATTTTTTAGAGTTTCATTTTTTGAGTTTCACAAAACTTTTGCCTTTAAACAGCAAAACGATAACACAATGTGATATTAATTGAAAATTTGATGAGTCGATATCACATTAGGATTTCAATCTGATGTTGCTATCATAATCAAATATCAATTTGTTCTAATTTTGATGTTAGACTTTACTCGGGTACGGACACAATGCTATGTACGGAAATAAGCTGGTAGAAAAAAAAGTGGTTAAATTTAACTTTGCCAGAACTAACAGAAATTCTGTAGAATAATTATTGGATTATTGGATTAATTATTGGAGATTCATTGAGAAGGTTAGTGGTTTCAATTATTCCTTAAACGTAATTTAGTGAATCCATAGTTACTGATACTCTTCAGCATATTACTCGACTCTGACCCTTTTCCCAGAGGAACCACTGTACTTGAAGATAGCTGAATATATCAGCAACCTGCTCAGCAGTATGCCAGCTTGGCTATTTTTGTGTTCTCATATATCATCAAGACGAAATAAATGAGTGAATCCATAGTTACTCATACTCTTCAGCATATTACTCGACTCTGACCTTTTTCCCAGAGCAACCATTATGCCTGAAGATAGCTGAATATATCAGCAACCTTTCCAGTAGTATGCCAGCTTGGCTATTTTTGTGTTCCCATATATCATCTAGACGAAATAAATGAGTGAATCCATAGTTACTCATACTCTTCAGCATATTACTCGACTCTGACCCTTTTCCCAGAGGAACCACTGTACCTGAAGATAGCTGAATATATCAGTAACCTTTTCAGCAGTATGCCAGCTTGGCTATTTTTGTGTTCTCATATATCATCTAGACGAAATAATTGAGTGAATTCATAGTTACTCATACTCTTCAGCATATTACTCGACTCTGACCCTTTTCCCAGAGGAACCACTATACCTGAAGATAGCTGAATATATCAGCAACCTTTCCAGTAGTATGTCAGCTTGGCTATTTTTGTGTTCCCATATATCATCTAGACGAAATAAATGAGTGAATCCATAGTTACTCATACTCTTCAGCATATTACTCGACTCTGACCCTTTTCCCAGAGGAACCACTGTACCTGAAGATAGCTGAATATATCAGCAACCTTTCCAGCAGTATGCCAGCTTGGCTATTTTTGTGTTCTCATATATCATCTAGACGAAATAATTGAGTGAATTCATAGTTACTCATACTCTTCAGCATATTACTCGACTCTGACCCTTTTCCCAGAGGAACCACTATACCTGAAGATAGCTGAATATATCAGCAACCTTTCCAGTAGTATGCCAGCTTGGCTATTTTTGTGTTCCCATATATCATCTAGACGAAATAAATGAGTGAATCCATAGTTACTCATACTCTTCAGCATATTACTCGACTCTGACCCTTTTCCCAGAGGAACCACTATACCTGAAGATAGCTGAATATATCAGCAACCTGCTCAGCAGTATGCCAGCTTGGCTATTTTTGTGTTCCCATATATCATCTAGACGAAATAAATGAGTGAATCCATAGTTACTCATACTCTTCAGCATATTACTCGACTCTGACCCTTTTTCCAGAGGAACCACTATACCTGAAGATAGCTGAATATATCAGCAACCTGCTCAGCAGTATGCCAGCTTGGCTATTTTTGTGTTCCCATATATCATCTAGACGAAATAATTGAGTGAATCCATAGTTACTCATACTCTTCAGCATATTACTCGACTCTGGACCTTTTCCCAGAGCAACCATTATGCCTGAAGATAGCTGAATATATCAGCAACCTTTCCAGTAGTATGCCAGCTTGGCTATTTTTGTGTTCCCATATATCATCAAGACGAAATAAATGAGTGAATCCATAGTTACTCATACTCTTCAGCATATTACTCGACTCTGACCCTTTTCCAAGAGGAACCACTGTACCTGAAGATAGCTGAATATATCAGCAACCTGCTCAGCAGTATGCCAGCTTGGCTATTTTTGTGTTCTCATATATCATCTAGACGAAATAAATGAGTGAATCCATAGTTACTCATACTCTTCAGCATATTACTCGACTCTGACCCTTTTCCCAGAGCAACCATTATGCCTGAAGATAGCTGAATATATCAGCAACCTGCTCAGCAGTATGCCAGCTTGGCTATTTTTGTGTTCTCATATATCATGTATTCGAAATAATTGAGCGAATCCTTAGTTACTCATACTCTTCAGCATATTACTCGACTCTGACCCTTTTCCCAGAGGAACCACTGTACCTGAAGATAGCTGAATATATCAGTAACCTTTTCAGCAGTATGCCAGCTTGGCTATTTTTGTGTTCCCATATATCATCTAGGCGAAATAATTGAGTGAATTCATAGTTACTCATACTCTTCAGCATATTACTCGACTCTGACCCTTTTTCCAGAGAAACCACTGTACCTGAAGATAGCTGAATATATCAGCAACCTGCTCAGCAGTATGCCAGCTTGGCTATTTTTGTGTTCCCATATATCATCTAGACGAAATAAATGAGTGAATCCATAGTTACTCATACTCTTCAGCATATTACTCGACTCTGACCCTTTTCCCAGAGGAACCACTGTACCTGAAGATAGCTGAATATATCAGTAACCTTTTTAGCAGTATGCCAGCTTGGCTATTTTTGGGTTCCCATATATCATCTAGACGAAATAATTGAGTGAATCCATAGTTACTCATACTATTCAGAATATTAATCGACTCTGACCCTTTTCCCAGAGGAACCACTATACCTGAAGATAGCTGAATATATCAGTAACCTACTGAGCAGTATGCCAGCTTGGCTATTTTTGTGTTCCCATATATCATCTAGACGAAATAATTTAGTGAATCCATAGTTACTCATACTCTTCAGCATATTACTCGACTCTGACCCTTTTCCCAAAGGAATCACTGTACCTGAAGATAGCTGAATATATCAGCAACCTGCTCAGCAGTATGCCAGCTTGGCTATTTTTGTGTTCTCATATATCATCTAGACGAAATAAATGAGTGAATCCATAGTTACTCATACTCTTCACCATATTACTCGACTCTGACCCTTTTCCCAGAGCAACCATTATGCCTGAAGATAGCTGAATATATCAGCAACCTTTCCAGTAGTATGCCAGCTTGGCTATTTTTGTGTTCCCATATATCATCTAGACGAAATAAATGAGTGAATCCATAGTTACTCATACTCTTCAGCATATTACTCGACTCTGACTCTTTTCCCAGAGGAACCACTATACCTGAAGCTAGCTGAATATATCAGCAACCTGCTCAGCAGTATGCCAGCTTGGCTATTTTTGTGTTCCCATATATCATCTAGACGAAATAATTGTGTGAATCCATAGTTACTCATACTCTTCAGCATATTACTCGACTCTGACCCTTTTCCCAGAGCAACCATTATGCCTGAAGATAGCTGAATATATCAGCAACCTTTCCAGTAGTATGCCAGCTTGGCTATTTTTGTGTTCCCATATATCATCTAGACGAAATAAATGAGTGAATCCATAGTTACTCATACTCTTCAGCATATTACTCGACTCTGACCCTTTTCCCAGAGGAACCACTACACCTGAAGATAGCTGAATATATCAGCAACCTTTCCAGTAGTATGCCAGCTTGGCTATTTTTGTGTTCCCATATATCATCTAGACGAAATAAATGAGTGAATCCATAGTTACTCATACTCTTCAGCATATTACTCAACTCTGACCCTTTTCCCAGAGGAACCACTATACCTGAACATAGCTGAATATATCAGCAACCTGCTCAGCAGTATGCCAGCTTGGCTATTTTTGTGTTCTCATATATCATGTATTCGAAATAATTGAGTGAATCCATAGTTACTCATACTCTTCAGCATATTACTCGACTCTGACCCTTTTCCCAGAGGAACCACTGTACCTGAAGATAGCTGAATATATCAGTAACCTTTTCAGCAGTATGCCAGCTTGGCTATTTTTGTGTTCTCATATATCATCTAGACGAAATAATTGAGTGAATTCATAGTTACTCATACTCTTCAGCATATTACTCGACTCTGACCCTTTTCCCAGAGGAACCACTATACTTGAAGATAGCTGAATATATCAGCAACCTGCTCAGCAGTATGCCAGCTTGGCTATTTTTGTGTTCTCATATATCATGTATTCGAAATAATTTAGTGAATTCATTGTTACTCATACTCTTCAGCATATTACTCGACTCTGACCCTTTTCCCAGAGGATCCACTATACCTGAAGATAGCTGAATATATCAGCAATCTTTCCAGTAGTATGCCAGCTTGGCTATTTTTGTGTTCCCATATATCATCTAGACGAAATAAATGAGTGAATCCATAGTTACTCATACTCTTCAGCATATTACTCGACTCTGACCCTTTTCCCAGAGGAACCACTATACCTGAAGATAGCTGAATATATCAGCAACCTTTCCAGTAGTATGCCAGCTTGGCTATTTTTGTGTTCCCATATATCATCTAGACGAAATAAATGAGTGAATCCATAGTTACTCATACTCTTCAGCATATTACTCGACTCTGACCCTTTTCCCAGAGGAACCACTATACCTGAAGATAGCTGAATATATCAGCAACCTTTCCAGTAGTATGCCAGCTTGGCTATTTTTGTGTTCCCATATATCATCTAGACGAAATAAATGAGTGAATCCATAGGTACTCATACTCTTCAGCATATTACTCGACTCTGACCCTTTTCCCAGAGGAACCACTATACCTGAAGATAGCTGAATATATCAGCAACCTGCTCAGCAGTATGCCAGCTTGGCTATTTTTGTGTTCCCATATATCATCTAGACGAAATAAATGAGTGAATCCATAGTTACTCATACTCTTCAGCATATTACTCGACTCTGACCCTTTTCCCAGAGGAACCACTATACCTGAAGATAGCTGAATATATTAGCAACCTGCTCAGCAGTATGCCAGCTTGGCTATTTTTGTGTTCCCATATATCATCTAGACGAAATAATTGAGTGAATCCATAGTTACTCATACTCTTCAGCATATTACTCGACTCTGACCCTTTTCCCAGAGCAACCATTATGCCTGAAGATAGCTGAATATATCAGCAACCTGCTCAGCAGTATGCCAGCTTGGGTATTTTTTGTGTTCTCATATATCATGTATTCGAAATAATTGAGTGAATCCATAGTTACTCATACTCTTCAGCATATTACTCGACTCTGACCCTTTTCTCAGAGGAACCACTGTACCTGATGATAGCTGAATATATCAGTAACCTTTTCAGCAGTATGCCAGCTTGGGCATTTTATTTGATTAATTGATTTGAAATAAAAAAATATAATTAATTTATTTGAAATAATAAATATAATTCAGACATATTAACATAACTAAGTTTCTTTCTAGTTTAAATGAAAATACTTGGTATCATGCTATAGATTACTTTATTTTCAGAAATAATGGTTTTAATAGAATTTCCGTTTTGGTCGTTAATTTCCAGTTTTTACGATTCCCACCACTATGGTGCGAGGCACTGCATTGGGTATATTTCTTATAGGGATTTATTTGAGATGAGCTTTTTCCCACTGAGCATTTTTCTGAGAGAGAGTTTTTCAAAGATGAGAATTTTGGTCGGTGAGCTTTTTGGTCGGTGAGCTTTTTAGTCGGTAACTTCACAGAAGTCTACCAAATCTTTCAAAGATCTTTACAATTTCACCTAAGCCACCACTGCACAACCGAATGTCAGGTCAATCGTACCCGCATAGCGTTTTGACTACCTGGGCAGCCATGGACACCAAACGGCTACCAAAATTGATTCAGTGACGGTTGTCAAATCCAATTATACAAAAAAAAGTCGCCTGTATCTAAATTAGCCGAACGTTTTCATCTTCTCACCTTCCCTGAAAATGTCAAAGATTTCGATGTGGAAAAATCCTGGTGGATATGATTGTATCGTTTGAGTTGTATATCTGGCAGCGGTGAGGCAGTCGGTAACCAGAATGTCTGCCAGCCACATTTTTTCAGCTGGCAGCGTTTAGTCAGCCATCTGACAGCCATGCGTATGCGGGCACCTTTGGTTGGATTTCCATTTCAAACAAAAATATTTGAATCTCACTGAACTATACAAATTTAAAAATATGTAAATGTACAAAGAAGTAATCGATTTCATAAAACAAACTAAATTGAAACTGTAAACAATAATTCTCGTTTGCTACATATCGGTAAAAACTCGCTGGGATCAATGATTTACTGGCCATACACCCTCATTGAACATAACTCAAAATTGAGTGACACATCACACAAATTCATAATAAGTGCACGTACTCTAAACTTGAGTTACCACCTATCTACTCATTTTTGCGATAAGGGACGAAATTGTCAAAACTTGCGAAATTTTTACTCAAAATAAGAAAAAAATATTTTGTTCAAAATTTGAGTAAGTTCAGCTCAAAATTTGAGTTTTTTGCTCTCAAAATGAAGAAATTTTTCTTCGTAATTTTTATATACAAAATTATTCTTCTTTCTTTTGAATGCGCAAAATAGTGATCAAAACCGTTTCCTTTTGAACGGTTTGGAGTCAAAATTGAATTATTTTGATTTTCTTGTGTTGCGCTTTTCACTAGTTTTCAAAACAGGATTTAGAAACGGCAATGGAAATCGATGTATTTTTGCATTCTTTATTTCGATAAGGATATTCCGATAATGAAAACGCACTGAACTGCAAGTATTTTTTTCACTCAAGTGTTTAAAAACTCAACGCTTACTCTAATGTATGAATAAATGCGAGAGAACTCATGGCAACGAGTTTATTTTACTCTAATCCATACTCAAATTTTGACATATTTTTCCAGTTTATGAATTTGAGTAATCGCAACTCAAACCATGAGTTATGTTCAAAGAGCGTGTACACCCTCATTAGGTTTTTTACCGTCACTGCTAACCTCAATCGGATGAACACATTTTGACAGTTCAGCAGTACTGTTTGTAAACAGAAATTTCTTTTGTTTGTTAATTGACAAATTGGATCAGACCATTTACGGCCCGTATCGCCTAAATAAAGCTTTAAAACATTTGTTCACGATTGAATACGGTTCCTTTTTGATATTTATTTAATAAAAGTGACTAGTTGCAAAGTGTAAAGATGATTGTTTTAGATGTGCTCTTCGATTTTTGTTTAAGCTTGTTTGTAAACAGTACCGCTGAACTGTCAAGGATGAATACTTGTTCATTTGTGTCGTCACGATAAAAAACCTAATTGAACGTAACTCAAAATTGAGTGACACATCACTCAAATTAATAAAAAGTGCACGTACTCTAAACTTGAGTTACCACCTATCTACTCAATTTTGGCTTAAGGGACGAAATTGTCAAAACTTGAGTAATTTTTACTCAAAATAAAAAAAAAATATTTTGTTCAAAATTTGAGTAAGTTCAACTCAAAATTTGAGTTCTTCGCTCTCAAAATGAAGAAATATTTCTTCGTTAATTTTCATATACAAAGTTATTCTTCTTTCTTTTGATTGCGCAAAATAGTGATTCAAACCCGTTTCCTTTTGAATGGGTTGGAGTCAAAATTGAATTATTTTGATATCCTTATGTTGCGCTTTTCACTAAGCATAATTGAAACCACAAAACATCCATGATTGACGTTGAGTCATGTTTTCAAAACCGACAATGGAAAACGACGTATTCTTGCATTCTTTATTTCGATAAGAGTATTCCGAGAATGAAAACGCACTAAACTGCAAGAAGTATTTTTTTCACTCAAATGTTTAAAACCTCAACGCTTACTCTAATGTATGAATAAATGCGAGAGAACGCATAGCAACGAGTTTATTTTACTCAAATCCATACTCAAATTTTGACATATTGTTTCAGTTTATGAATTTGAGTAATCGCAACTCAAACCATGAGTTATGTTCAAAGAACGTGTATAGTCTGAGTCACTGGGCCAAACAAACTGAAGCTGACAGCTGTCAGTTTTGAACAGATCGAAGAAGAAGAAGAAGAAGAAGAAAAGTATAAATGATTATCATATTTTGCAGTTTCAAGCAACAATGTTTTCTATATCAAACTAGATTTTCTTTTGTCATTATTTTAACAAAAAATCTTTGGGTAAATCCCAAATTTGGTTATATTCTCAATTTATCTCGGCATGTACAAGGTTTAAACCTTGTTGAATTTTACCCGCTTACGCATGGCAGTTAGATGGCTGACTATACGCTGCCAGCTGAAAAAATGTGGCTGGCAGACATTCTGTTGACCGACTGCCTCACCGCTGCCAGATATACAACTCAAACGATACAATCATATCCACCAGGATTTTTCCACATCGAAATCTTTGACATTTTCAGGGAAGGTGAGAAGATGAAAACGCTCGGATAACTTAGATACAGGCGACTTTATTTTGTATAATTGGATTTGACAACCGTCACTGAATCAATTTTGGTAGCCGTTTGGTGTCCATGGCTGCCCAGGTAGTCAAAACGCTATGCGGGTACGATTGACCTGACATTCGGTTGTGCAGTGGTGGCTTAGGTGAAATTGTACACGCTTACTTGTGGCTACCCAGTGAGTGAATCGAAAGTACTCATTTTCAACAACTGTGAACAGATGTCAAAAAATGAGTAGAATTTAAAACTGTCACTGTGTCAAAGTAACTTAACCGCGCCATCCGACATTTTCAAGTTTTTCCGGATGGATAAAATTAAAAGTGTTATATACAGCGAGTCGTGTGAGGCTCTAGCTGGTAAGTAAAATACATAAAAAATGCATTTTTACATTATGCAATAAAAATACATTTGAACTACGAATAGATTTCAAACGTCCCGTTGGTGGTTGCTTGGTGGATTGATGCCGAGAGAAGCAGAACTGTTCCGGATACATTGAATTAAACCTATTTCACATGTGGGTATTGCAATAAAACGTAGTTATTTCTTAAAAATTTGATCTTCCACATATTTACAAATGTCAACAAAAGAGAGTAAATTCTACTCAAATTTTGCGAAAAGCATATTTACCCAAAATTGCGTAATACTCACTGTACTCAATTCTGGGTAGGTGTAGTTTTTACGAAATTGAGTGACTTTTGACTCAATTTTGGGTAGCCACAAGTAAGCGTGTAAAGATCTTTGAAAGGTTTGGTAGGGAGAGAAATTCACGTAAGTAGCTCAATTGAATTGTTTATTTTGAGATTTTTTATGTATATTCTCATAAAGTGTTTCTACCATACAGAATCGGTAAACTAATATGTTAAAAATTTACAATTAAATTTGAAGTTCTAGATTAGTATAAATAATCACACTGCTCAAAGACATAAATATTTCAAAATGTCAAAGTAAGTATTGTTATTTGTAGCTGTGTTGTGGATTGATAAATTGACATGAAAGTTTATTATCAAATGTTCACAGAATTGAATTGTTTTGACAAGTATATAACCAATGAGAGCAGAATGCTAGTAGAAATTATATCTACTAGAATAAAACATTATTGTCTCTTAACAAGCTAGATCGTTCGTACGAGTACATTTTTATTGTTCCTACTAAAAGTAGTGTTTATCCTATTTCTTTTGTATAAATGGACCATTCTGTTAAAAAAGCATTTGATTCTTAGGATGCAGAACCATTACATAGCTAATTCTACGTTCATATTGGCAGTAAGAATCCCTTCAAGCAGGAGCTCGTACCGCCAAGTCGGGATGCATAAACATAACCTGTTATAAAGTTCGGTACCAATATATGAAAAGGCATGCTGTTTAATAAGCCCTTAAGATAGTTACAAATAATAATAATCAGTACTCGGCTTTTAAGAATTGAATATTTTATACAGAGCTTTCTACGCATTTTCTGAACTAGAATTCATCCTTGACAGTTCAGCGGTACTGTTTACAAACAAGCTAAAACAAAAATCGAAGAACACATCTCAAACAATCATCTTTACACTTTGCATCTAGTGACTTTTATTAAATAAATCTCAAAAACAAACCGTATCCAATCGTGAACAAATGTTTTTAAAACTCTATTTAGGCGATATGGATCGTAAATGGTCTTATTCAATTTGTCAACAGACAAACAAAAACATCTATATTTACATCAGTTCGGTTTTACATCTCATTCAAGTCAGTCGATAAAACAAAACAGCTTACGTTGGGGACAGAAGAAACCAAGTACCAGGGATGCCAGGTCATTTTTTCAAAAATCTGTGATCAAACCCAAACGTTTTCCGTACCACAATAGCAGTTCAAAATCAATTTAATGAGCAAAAAAAAAATAGGTCTCACTACCAACACGCTCTGTACCTTTTTCCTCAACCGCTCTGTACTTTTTGGTGCTAAACTGTGCTCGATTTCCAAAATCTTTGAAAATCTGTGATCATTTTCAGAAATCTGTGAAAATCTGTGTCATTTTTAAAATCTGTGCAGAAAATTCAAAATCTGTGAACCTGACATCCCTGCCAAGTACAGTATTGTGTAGTTAACAATAGGTCTCGAAAATGAGTGAACCAAACGAACAAAAGCTACCGCCAACAAGAAAGAATACAATTGTTGTTGACTTCAGGCAGTGCAAAATTCGACCTTCGATACGAGAACTTGAGGGTTTGCTTAAGGAGCAAATGTATCTTGACATTAAACGTGTGCATTTACTTCAATGCAATAAGACGAATAATGTTGTTTACATCCAGTTTCATAAAGAGTTGGATGCAATTCAATTCGCAAAAGACAATAACAATGTGCATTATGTGAAGCACGAGAACATTAAGTATAACATTCCAGTATATATGGAAGATAGTGTTATAGAAGTGCGTGTGCATGATCTTCCCTCAAGCGTCACCGATTCTTATATTCGCAAAACTGTCCCAATACGGAGAGATTCTCTCTATCAAAAATGAAAAGTGGAAGAATTTTTTCCCCGGTATTCTAAATGGCGTACGTTTATTACGCATACACTTGAAGAAGCCCATACCTTCTTATGTGATTTTCGGTCAAGATACAAGAATTCCGTGCAAATCACTTCTTACCTATGACAATCAGATTGCCACATGTCAATATTGTCAAAAAGCTGTTCACTACGGTATGCCATGTGATAAACTGGACAAGGAGACAACTACACCAAAGGACAACGGTGCTTCCTTCACACCAACCCAAAGCAACCCCAGTACACCTGTAACAGTCACCAACAACAGTGAAGCATCCCCTTCAACGAAACCATCCAACGTATCCCCTATAGAACTATTGAAGTAAACAACGACAGTCTTACCCCTCATCATTTGATTCTTGCTTGATGTTCTTTTATTTTATTGTTCGCAAGTTGCCAATGCGACCATTTCCTTTTTCTCATTCTCAATATCAATCTATAAATGTAAACCTCGTGTGTGGACAAAATAAAGACAATCCGTTAGTTAAGCTCAATTGCTTATTTCTATCTATTGAACTGTGCAGACCCAATCGAACTTTGTGCGTACTTGCTGAAATAAAAATTAAAGATAGCAGGTTCCAAAGTAGCGATCGAAAAATTGAACGAGCAAAATTATGTAGTATGGAAATTTAAAATGGAGCTTCTTCTGTTAAAGGATGGCCTGTTGAAAACAGTGACCGAACCAAAACCGGATCCTGAAACTGCGGACTGGACCATGAGAGATGGCAATGCCCGGGTGATGATAGGATTGGCGGTGGAGAACAGTCAGCTGGTTCACATTTGTCGCCGGAAAACGGCGAAGGAAATGTGGGACACATTGAAGGACATTCACGAAGAGTCGGCTATGTGTAATACACTCCATATTTTGCGAAAACTATGCTCTATGCGTCTGAAAGAAGACAGCAACCTCTTAGAGCACTTGAACGAGATGACAGCATTACAGAATCATTTGGAAATAAACGACGAAGGATTAAAGGAGAGATCGTTTATGGGACTTATTTTGTCAAGCCTCCCACCGTCGTACGGAAGCCTAATAAATGTGATTGAGGCACGTCCGAAAGCTGAGTTGACGTTAGATTACGTCAAAGGTAAACTGCGTGATGAATGGCGGCGCCGACGTGATTGTATCGAAAGCGAGCAAAATGATGAGAGAGCGCAAAAAAGTTCCGTGCGTAATATTCCTAAATTGACCGACAAGAAGAAAAAGAAGAAAGTCGGTGCTTGTCACAACTGCGGGATAGTGGGACATTTCCAACGAGATTGCCCAAAGCAGTTAAAAGAAAAATCGAGTTCGTTCAAGGCGAATCTGGCCGTAGATGAACCCGTTGGTATGGAGATGTGTCTGGCTGCTGGTGAAGAATGTGGTAGTAATCGGTGGTATTTGGACTCTGGTGCCACATCCCACATGACCAGTGATTCATCGCAACTGACTAACGTGGATATTTCGAAGCAGGCGGAAATCTGTCTGGCGGATGGAACAAGGATCAGATCCAGTGGCGCAGGCGAAGGAAAATTAATGTCTGTGACGGGCAGTGGTCTTCGAATGTCGGTTAAGCTGGCAGATGTGTATCATGTTCCGTCGCTCGCTGGGAATCTTCTTTCTGTCAGCCGAATCTGTGTTTTAGGTTACATGGTGTGTTTCAACAAAACCGGATGCAAAGTGATGCGGGGTGACGAAGTTGTGCTTGCTGGGGAAAGAAGCGGTGGCTTGTATCGCCTGAAGCATTTTTCGGAACGAGCCTTGATTTCATTATCAGAACATCCAGAGTTGTGTGAGCATACGTGGCATCGTCGTTTTGGTCATAGGGACCCCGATGCAGTATCTAAAGTTATTCGAGAAAATAATGGCTTCGGCTTTAAAATGCAAAAGTGTAATATTAAGTACACCTGTGCAGTGTGTCTCGAGGGGAAAATGAGTCGAAATAGCTTCCCGAAGGAATCTCTCAGCAAATCTAATGCTGTAGGGGATCTGATCCACACCGATGTAGGAGGTCCCATGGAGGAGGCCACGCCTAGCGGTAACAGATACTACGTGATTATGATGGACAACTTCAGCCGCTTTACAGTGTTATATCTATTGAAAGCAAAATCTGAGGTGGAATCGAAGATCAGCGAATATTGTTGTTTGATGAAAAATCAGTTTGGATATTTTCCGAAAATTGTTCGCTCTGACGGTGGCGGGGAGTACTCCAGTGCTACTTTAAAGAAGTTTCTAAATGATAAAGGTATCGTTCTACAGCAGACAGCACCGTATTCCCCTCAACAAAACGGTAGAGCGGAGCGAAAGAATCGGTATTTGGTGGAGATGACTCGATGTCTACTGGCGGAATCTGGATTGCAGAAGAAATACTGGGGTGAAGCGATTTGCACTGCTAATTATTTGCAGAATTGTTTACCCACTTCAACCGTAATCAATACACCATACGAGTTATATTATCGAAAGAAGCCATCGTATGCTCATCTGCGAGTTTTCGGATCAGATGCATACGTACACGTACCAAAAGAGAAGAGGAAGAAACTTAATACAAAAGCTATAAAGATGACTTTTGTCGGTTATGCGGAAGGGCGGAAAGCTTATCGTTTTTTACATCCGAATGGTGACTGGGTTGTTATAAGCCGTGACGCCAAGTTTCTGGAGATGAACGACGGTCAAGGAGCTGTCCAAATCAAAAACAACGTGTCGTTAAACGAAGCAGTGCAACCTACAAACAATCGAACGGAAACGTTTGATGTTTCAATAGGCAGTAGCGAAAAGTGCGTTCGCGATAATACGACTGAACCTCCACAGGATGACGACGAAATTACGGAAACGACGTCAGATTCTGCAAGTTTGGACAATGGTGGAAGAGATAGTTCAGATTTGGATTCTTCCGTGTTCGAGAATGTTACAGAAGGAGACTCGCCCTTCGCAGGATTTCCTCTGGACGAAATAGCTCGGCGCTCGAAACGATTCACAAAGGGTGTACCACCACGTAGACTAATAAATGAAACTTTTGTGGCAGCTGCAATGAATGACGAAGTGGAACCGACGTGTTTACAGGAGGCATTACAGGGTGACCAAAGCATGGCATGGAAGAACGCCATGGAAGATGAATTGAAGTCACATGCCGAAAATGGAACCTGGGACTTGGTGCCACTACCTGCTGGCCGAAAAACTGTCGGCTGCCGATGGGTTTATAAAATTAAACGGAATGCAACTGGCGAAGCTATCAAGTATAAAGCCCGTCTGGTAGCACAAGGCTACTGCCAGAAGTTCGGACAGGACTACGATGAGGTATTCGCGCCGGTGATCAAACAAACGACTCTGCGAGTATTGTTGGCGGTTGCCAGCAAAAGAGATTTACTACTGCGGCATTTCGATGTCAAAACTGCGTACTTGAACGGTGTGTTGCAAGAGGAACTCTACATGAGACAACCGGCAGGTTTTGCGAAGAAGGGTAAAGAGAATCTTGTATGCAGGTTAAGGAGGAGCATTTACGGACTCAAACAATCAGCCCGATGCTGGAACCAAGGACTGCACACTGCACTCGAGCAGATGAATTTCAAACGGAGCTCTGCAGACCCGTGCCTCTACGTGAAAACTGTCAACGGAGATCACATCTACCTGCTGGTTTACGTAGATGACATTTTAATCGAGTGCCAGTATGAGGAACAAATCGAGAAAATCTACTTGTTACTTAAGCAGGAATTCAAGATGACTGACCTCGGCACAGTGAACCATTTTCTTGGACTTGAAGTCAAATGTCAGGATGGTAAATATGGAATATCCCTTGAAGGCTATATTGACCGTGTAGCTAAACGCTTAGGACTCTCAGATGCTAAAAATGCTAAATCTCCAATGGATGAAGGATTTACCAAGGTTACTGTGGAAAGCCCCTCATTAAATATTAATATATCTCTATTCTGGAGGAGCCGTTTCTTGGGCAAGTCGTCTCCAGCAGTGTGTGACCTTGTCATCTATGGAATCGGAATTTGTCGCTCTCTGTGATACGAGTCAGGAAGCAGTTTGGATGCTTAACCTGATAAAAGATTTCGGCGAAGCTGTAAATACACCGCTAACTATCAAGGAGGACAACCAAAGTTGCATAACATTCGTTACCGCAGAAAGAGTGACACGACGATCAAAGCACGTGGACACCAAGCAATGCTACGTGAAGCACCGAAAATTTTCTGCAATGCTTAGATTATCTACATGTTGTAGTGGTCGTTGAGGAGGAGTATTGAAGTGAACAACGACAGTCTTACCCCTCATCATTTGATTCTTGCTTGATGTTCTTTTATTTTATTGTTCGCAAGTTGCCAATGCGACCATTTCCTTTTTCTCATTCTCAATATCAATCTATAAATGTAAACCTCGTGTGTGGACAAAATAAAGACAATCCGTTAGTTAAGCTCAATTGCTTATTTCTATCTATTGAACTGTGCAGACCCAATAAGAACAAAGTACATTAGCTGCAGTTAACAACTTACCATCCAACCAACCAGCAACTGCAAACAATGTACAACAAGGCTCATCTCCAGCAACTAGCAATGAAACCAACAACAATACCATCGATGCGGCAATGGATGACGAGACGAACCACGAACGAAGTGCCCTTCAATCCTCGCAGGAGGGAAATGGAAGCTCCTCTCCCCCTAGAAAAAGGGTGACAACGAGACCGCCGTGAAACGGCCCACCTGCTGGCTGAACCACCAGTCCGAGACAAGAACCTTTTCAGGAGAATACCTGCTAAACAGCTACCGAAGCGCCACCTACCTCTGATAAATAAAAGCTGGGATTTCCCCCACCAGCTAAGGGAGGTATTCAGTAAAAATTAATTTAAATCGTCGATGCGCCACCTAACTTTGATAATTAAAAGCTGGGAATTCCCCCACCAGAAAGGAGTGGATGACGCGAATTTGACGGAACAAATTTAACTAAATTACTTTCATGAAGAAATGGTCCTTTTAATGAATTTTATCAGTATGTTGAACAATTATGAAAACCAGAAAATAAATTCTCGAATAAATAAACATAACTACAAGCGTGTTTATATTTAATAACTTTATAAATCTACCATATGTACGAACATACTTCGATTCGCAGTTTGACTGTGCCGTATAATAGAAAGATAATGAATCACATTTAATCAATATTGTATGACACCTACTCGTTATTTTGATTTCGCATATGTTGCAAATCTATCGGTAAGTATGCAAACAAATATATTAATCCTAAGAAAAAAGAGGGAATGTGAGAAAATACGCCCGCTATCATTAAAAATATTATTTTCTAAACAGAAATATTCTCATTCTATAATACTTAATCACATTCTGTATAAACTTTTAACTCCCAGATATGGGTCAGACGGAATATATTCGATGATCAATATGAAATCAGTTGAGGTGGTCATGGGAAAGAATAAGTGGATGGAAAAAAGTTGTTCGGGACAACAAAAACCACATTCTCCACATATCGAAATTCTTATTCTGTAATACTTGATCTACATTCTGTCCAATTTTGAGCTCCCATATATGGGTCAGACGGAAGATATTCAATGATCAATATGAAATCAGTGGAAGTGGTCATGGGAAAGAATAAGTGGATGGAAAAAAGTTGTTCGGGACTACAAAAAACACATTCTCCATATATCAAAATTCTTATTTTGTAATACTTGATCTACATTCTGTCCAATTTTGAGCTCCCAGATATGGGTCAGACGGAAGATATTCAATGATCAATATGAAATCAGTGGAGGTGGTCATGGGAAAGAATAAGTGGATGGAAAAAAGTTGTTCGGGACTACAAAAAACACATTCTCCACATATCGAAATTCTTATTCTGTAATACTTGATCTACATTCTGTCCAATTTTGAGCTCCCAGATATGGGTCAGACGGAAGATATTCAATGATCAATATGAAATCAGTAGAGGTGGTCATGGGAAAGAATAAGTGGATGGAAAAAAGTTGTTCGGGACTACAAAAAACACATTCTCCACATATCAAAATTCCTATTCTGTAATACTTGATCTACATTCTGTCCAATTTTGAGCTCCCAGATATGGGTCAGACGGAAGATATTCAATGATCAATATGAAATCAGTGGAGGTGGTCATGGGAAAGAATAAGTTGATTGGAAAAAGTTGTTCGGGACTACAAAAAACACATTCTCCACATATCGAAATTCTTATTCTGTAATACTTGATCTACATTCTGTCCAATTTTGAGCTTCAATATTGACAAAATATTTACTGGAGTTATTTTCGTAAAATTATCCGAATTTTTTAGAATAGGCCGCTCAACCTAATTGAAAAACTTTGTGCCCAATGTTCAAATTATTTCATTTCGTCGATTGAACAGTCAAATTTATGTTCTTAGCATTAGCCATCAACTCGTGCAAAAATCACCAACAAAGTCTATCCAACCCACATGATTAAATGGTTCAAATTTGGTATTTTTATAAGTTTCATCTTGCATGTAGTATAAAAATCGATACAAAAATCGATTACCTTATACCTGGCAACAATGGTTGGCTCAATGAATGTCTTATTTCAGTAATAATGTATATTGCTTCGCCCCTTGGTAGTATAAATAAGCAAACCGGAAGTAGAATTCCTTTTCGTAAATTATAAGTAAAATTATCGATTATCTAATTCATTTTTTTTCAAGACAGTTAAATCGATTTCCGTAAACTTACCCAGTTAAATCACCTGGAATTTGATTCGGAATTCAGTATGAATTCTCAATTAAGTCAAAAACAGTTACAACAATTAATTCCGAACCGATCCTAGTCGGGATCGGTTTTCGCATATGATTTGGAAACCATTCGGAAATCATACTCGTAGTACTAGTCATGCAATGCAACGATTTTGTACACAATGAATCGGCTGCTCGATCTGTTCAAACAGAAAGGCCAAACTGCACAACATACATGAATGTAATGTCAAAACTTTGCTATGCTTTTGTATAAAGAGAAGGTTGACGGATGTGCATCAAATCAGCCGTACTTTCATCAGACAATACATCAATGAATTTCATTTGGGTAATACCAGACCCTGTAAGCTTGGAGCGCAATCAATCATCACTTCAGCAACTCCATTGGCATTTCTCTCATGTACTTGTTTGTACAAGATTCGATGCGGACTCGCCTGAGGGCGCCATGCTCGCAAAAAAGGATGTTGCCAATGATTTGTTCATGAATGTGAGAGCTGGATAACTTTTTTATATGGTGTGTTTGATTTGCCCTTTCCGTCATATTCGGTTTTTAATCGAATATCGCATACTGTGTGTGTAACCCCGAATTTAGATGGAAATTACTCAAAATTAGGTAGTTTTACGATTCCGTGTAGGATCGAAGAAAATTGATCGATCATATCTATATTATTTGCTACCAATAATCGATTAATTCGACTATTGGATACTGCTAATTGATCATTTGAATAGCATTACCGTTTCAGTCATTATCGAAAAAGGACGAAAGGAGCGCGCTTCAGAAAAGTGAGTATTTTAAATTTAAATTATATTTTTATTATAAATTCTATACTGGAGCTAATCTTTTTTTGTAAATTTTACAGATGCAGATACACTTGCACACTCATCGTCGCCCGGCCCGGCGAGGTCAGACTAGAGGGTACCGGCGTCCAACACGGTACTACAGCTATATTCATCCCGAAAATAATTATACGCCAGGCCAACCAGGTGGTTGGCCAATATATCAGCCAGGAATCCACCAATCACGAGGCGGAATGCCTCGTGGTATGTATTCGCGCGGCGGAAGAACGCGTGGGGGAATGCCTCCACACGGAGGTATCCCCTACGAGGGATATTACATGCAGCCTTACGGCGGCATGGCTTTTCCCCCGCAAGCGGAGAATAACATACCACCTTACTGCGGAATGGACATTCCCCCGCAAGGGGGGATGAACATTCCACCGCAAGATGGAATGAATAGTCCCCCGCAAGCCGGGATGGGTATACCTCCGTAAGGCGGCATCAATCTTTCCCCGCAAAACGGGTTTAACATACCGCCGCAAGGCATGAACATTAAAGAATGGGGTTATGGCTATCAGCAAAATACACACGAAATTGAAGCAGAGGGGCAACATCAGTTTATGCCTACAAACTATGTAATGTTCTCACAATATCACGCGTATTCATAAAACAAAAAAATTCTCGAAATTAAATAAAATCATACATAAAAAAAAAATAATTCTCTTTCAATATATCCGAAACATTTAAAAATTGGTGAAAATCGGTTTATCTATCTCAGAGAAAAATGGGTGAGTATTTTGTCACAAAATATTGACGTGAAACAAAAAGGGCAAAGCGGGATTATGGCGGAAGATAGTTCCGAGCTAGATTTGAGAGTTGAACGAGCATGCGAAAAGTAGAGGGATTGCATGAATTGTACATCTGTGAACCTTCATTCCAAATCGTATGTTGTTTTCGCTTGATGCCAAACCTAAGTCACTTTTCATCCTTACTGCCAAACCGTTTTTTAGGCCAATTTCGTATCGGGTTTGCTCACACACCCAACTAAGTTTCGTGAAGTGTTTGTCGAAACTACCCTGGAAGTTTCAGTGCTTTAGTCATCGAGAACTCCGCATCTTCAAAGCTAAAACACTAGTAGAGCGCTTGTCGCGAATTATCATGTGATTCGCTTTCTTCACTCCCACTCAAAGAAAATTAACAATTACCCTAGAGACAAAGCTGCGTCTTCTGAGTTGCAGATGAGAAAATCAAAATGATTTTTAGTCTGACATTAAAATAAAACAAATCACGCATTCGTATATTCGAAGATTTTATTTCATTGTATACAAAGCTATATTTAATAAATCCTTCGGGTGTTAGCCTGTAAAGTAGATGTGTCCGTATTGCATCGCACGCATGACCGACTACATACAGCCTGCGTAGATAAATAGAATATGTAAATGTTTTGAAATGTTTGTATCGAAACCTATTTACCTATTCCGATTTATACCACAGACATTCGATTCGAAATTTTACGAACAAATCGTAAGCAACATACTTTATTTTTGCAGGCATGGCACCCTCAGATGAGTCCACATCGAATCTCCTATCTATTTAATGTGGTGCCGTGCTATGACGTAGCTGAACTGAAGATTTAGTTCTCTCTGACAGTAATTTTTTTTTGCTCTGATAGATCATAGCATGACAGATAGATCATGATAGCGAACGAAAATTGTAGACCAAATTTCTGCGAACCGTAACGCGTCAATCGCCGTTCGATAGAATTGCTCCATTTAAATTATTGACATCTCGTACTGCTGCTTGCAAGAGCGAGACATACGTTCTGTCCAAGTGATATATTTCGCATAGTTATTACTTATTTCAAAGAAGTACTCTCGTATGCAGCGTGGTTCATCAGATTGTGTAAACCAGCTGGTGTGGGTAATTCTGTCTTCCATTACAGTAACAGCGCGTGCCACGTGATAGCCTGGATCGAGTATTAGCATAGGTTCTCACCCTCCGACCACGAGTTTCATGGTTACCATTGCATGATCCTCCTCCATTGTAAGACCCTCGAACCCGATGTTCTCTTCCTCGCAATAGTTGACATATTATTGACGCTTCCTCATACGATAACAAATAGAAGTATTGGACTATTTGAGGGTGTTGTTCTGGTAATCTATTGGAAAGGAAGTAAATTTGTGAACTTTACTTTTTTCAAATATGCAATGCATGCTTACCTTGAAACTTTTTCCATTCCTAAACTGATATGATTCCGGGGGTTGATCGGTATCAAGTAGTTCTGGAAACGCGTTTTAAGATCCGAGCTGACACTGGTAGTGCCGCGACATGCCTTGAAAAAATCCATAAAATTGTTTACTGTATTGTAATGAGTTTCTTCCAACATCCCCTGTAGTTTCTTTTCAATCAGACCTATGAAATCTTCATACTGCCATACTTTGTCAACGACATATGGGTCAACCGGTTTAGATCATTTTGGTAGCGGGAAGGGCGAATTAATCGGCCAAGCTCTATTGATCTGACCAAACTTGACAAGGTTGTAGTTGTCCTCGTCGAGTCCATCCGAGACCAACACTACCACCAGGGCCAGCGCTGGTTTCGCGCCCACCACATTGTGTTTGTGACATTCATGGTTCGCCAATCGTCGGATGGATTAACTGTGCCCGTGGCCCAATTGTTGTAATAGTGGAAGTTCGCTGTGTACGACGACGGCGAGTCAATCTGACCATTCGTTGTGCCAGCGGCCAACGGTTGGTAGTTAATATGATGTCTTTGTACGTAGGCACCATCCTGACGTTCGACACTAGTGACTGCTCCGTTAAAATTTCCAGTCAGGCGCGGTTCGTCCCCTTTTATTGATGTTTTTTCACGCTCTGCGAATAGATTTCAAATGGTACATTAATTCAACGTGAACTACAGTATAGAAATGCTAGTAATGCAACCCAAAGTAACGCAGTACAAATTTCACTGCAATGGAATGGACCATATGAATGAGATAGAGATTCTAAAGTGTAACGTGAGTGAATGGGCTAATAGGAGATGTTGTGTGCGCAATGCGTTCCGAGTTACTGGAAATCGAAGTTGGGCTGGAGAGTTGAGTTTTTCAACGATTGCATGCCTGCAACTAAACAATCTTCATGAACACTCAACCACCAAGAAAATTTAAGGAAAATACATAAACTAGTAGCTTACATCCAATAGCTGTAAATAAACTTTTCAAGGTTAATCAACATGTATTTTTGCCATTGGAATTGTTATTTGAAAAAGCTGCACTTCGTTTTGCCAAGTCGTATAGACAAAAAAACTTGATTGTGGCCTAGAAAAACACCTAGGAAGTAAAAGTTGTCTGACAAATAATTATGCTTGTCAGCTGTTAACGGGTTTTGTCGAAAATCTATAGTAGTTTCCTGTTTCTTAAAGGACTAGAGCTAGCACTGTAAGTGCCATGAGAAGTAGAGAAATGGGGGAAAAATGCTCTCGAAATATCGGTATTAATTTGCCTGTGCATTTCACACAAGCGCAGTATAATGTATTGTATAATGTGCACCCATTTTCCATTACAGATATAATGCAAGGAGTTCAAGATAAATTAGTGTACTTTTGCTAATAGACTAATTCCAGCATCGGATGGCAAATCATCAGACTTAAAATAATCTAATTTGGATATATCTGGGCACACGTCTTCAGCATAGCAAACCATTTTGTTTTTGCACGGCCGGAGACCAATTCGGATGTACTTTGGAATGCACTTTCTTTTAATCGTTGTGACTCGAAAACAGTTAGGCGCTTTTATAAAACTTGACGTTGACAAGTAAAGCGAGGATGTGGACTGTGTTGGTAGAGGATCAACGTGCTCTAAGTGTTTTCGAAAGAAGGATGCTGCGGACCATTTATGGCGGAATGCCACGAATTGCAACAGCTGCTAGAACGCATCGTGCGGAAAGCTAAAATCGGACAACTGCGATGGGCTGAGCATGTCATTAGGATGTCGACAGTCCAGTGAAAATAGTTCTTGAATCCAATCTGGCTGAGACAAGAGGAGCGTAGCAAGTTAGGTGGATCGATCAAGTGGAGGGCGGTCTACAAAGCGTTCGTGTCTTGACTGGAGCAGCCATGGACCGAGTAATGTGGAGAAATATACTTGAATAAAATGTTTGATTGCCACACTTTAGTTGAATTCCTGCATAAGTTCCCTCCTCTTTTATCCGGGCTTGGGACCGGCTGCAGTTGAACTATTTTGATATCATCATTTCGTTAATGTATTATACTGCAGGCAGAGTTAAACCTATGCTTTCATTCGTGCGCAATTTTTCAGAACCTTTTTTCAAATTTGTATATCCTATGATCATGATGTATGTATATATTGAAATTCTACACTATCTTCGCAATTTTATTCACACATTATGCACGTAAAATTCTTCTGTGCAATCTTTGCTGAAGATACAAGATCTAATTTAGTACATTTTGCATGCCACCATACATTTAGTACATTTTGCATGAGCAGATATCACAACAAATCCAATTTTTTCGCATTGAAGTGGTCAATTCTTGTTCTGAAACCACTGTATATGAATCCTCATTTATGAAGCATTTTGGACACAAATTTTCAACACTATCGGAAGTGGAAATCAATGCTTTGACTAGGCTTTTTCTTCTCTCAACTGGATCAAATGTTTTATCCAAAAACGGTTTATTAGTTAAATAGCTTTCTATATTGTTAATAACGTGAATTCCGCAGTGGCAGCTATCTGATTGAAAATTGATTTCAACAGTTTTAATATTCAATGAAGATATTTTATTAATTATTTTATTAAATAATGCTTTATTGTTTGGTCTACAGCGAGCATATTCTTGTAAATGTTTTAATAATTTTGAATGCATATCAATACTACTGTAAAATAATGTAGAATCTAAAAAATAAAATTCATTTGTCTCTTGATTAATAATAGCCACCGTAAAATGATTAGCATGTAATAGTGGCATAATGATGATGGAATGTGTGAAATGTTTCTTCAATATTTTTTTCTATTCTGATGTTCGAGGTATGAGCTTTGTTTAATCCAAATAGAGCCAAACTTTGAAGGCAATAAAGAACAGTTGATTTTGCATTATAAATTTCACATAAAAAGTGCAGACAAAACTCTACTAGCATGTCTGTGAGCCAAGCTTTCCAATTATCCAGCCATAGTGTTTTCATATCTCCGTACTCAAGATATTTATCACCTTTCAAAACTATTTTAACACTATTACAATTCTTACTTCTAGGTTTTATTAGGTATTCAAAGACTACGTTGAGATCAAACCCCCTGAAAACGGAGGTGATCAAACCAGGAAATGCATAATCGGATTCGTTTTCAAGAACCTCAATTCCTTCTATGCTATCAAATTTTGCTTTCTTTTGACTACAAGTTTTGTTTATTTCATTATTTTGTTCATTCAATAAATTTGGTTTAGTATATTCACTAACCAATGTGATTTCTTCTTCAATTGTAGTTAGTGCAAGATTAGAATTATCTGCTGTAAACCCTTTTTGTGCTGTTAAGATGTTCTCAATTTTAGTGGTTGGGGTAGACGTTGCTATCGGAAAACCTTCTGTTGGGTAAAGGTACTTCAATAGTTCATCTTCGGTAAATAATTTTCTAATGATTTTTGATCGTTTTTTCTTCGGGCCATCACTAGCGCTCTTCATGGTTCGTTTTCTGTACGTCTCTTTGTTTTTTTTAAATCTGATATACGCATTTTTGACAACATGCGACTATTTGTTATGGATGAAAACGTACTGTTTATTGATGACGGCGTAATTGATTTGTTTGTTGATAAATTTTCGTTTAAATTTGTTCCAATGTCATGTTCGTTAAACTTTTTATTTTTTTTATTTCGTTTTCTATATGTTTTATTATTACGCGTTGCTCTTTCTTTTGGGATATTGCATATAAATGATTTCATTTTACTTTCTACATCTGGTTTGAAAATGAAATCAATATGATCATCTAATCTGATTGGAGCGCTACCAACTTTAATCGAATGCGTTATTTCTTTTTTGGTGTTATTATGATGGGCCTCAATAGTTCCATTATTAGCACGATTTGCAGTTTGTTTATCTTTTAAGCTCATTTTAGAATATTCTTTATGCGATAGTGTTGGTATTAGCATAGGTAAATATGTAATATATTTGCGCAACATATATGAAATGAAGTCGTGATTTTTCGTTTGTTTTTCTCGGAATGCCTGTATTGATAGAAATTGTTTAACTACTATTGTCTCGAAATCTTGATAAGCTCGTATATAAAATGGACTAGATTCGTAAATAGTTTTCTGATCACTTAATTCTCCTGCTTCTACTTTTATGTTTTAAATAGGATCTCTTTGGAGTGCTTGTGAATGATCTGACGACTTAGTGTGATTAATTGTTAACAGTCCATTATATTTCTCTACGTGACACTTTAGATACGAAAATAATTCAACTTTCTCTTAATTTTTTTCACTTATTATATACTTCCAAAGTTGACGTAAAATTAAATATACTTCATCAATATTAGCTATATCGAAGATAGATGAAAATACTTCTTTATACAAGTCTCGATGCGGACCAAATTTATCAGAAACAAACCTATCAATGTCATTAAATATCGCTTTCGATAAATGTGATGTACACAGTCTAATCAAAACCAAATTGACTTTTGTTTCAGAGTTTGTAGTTTTTTTGTTGTTTATTTCAAAACACGTCTGCAAGTATTGAACAATACTCATTGAGTTGAATGAACGAATAAGTGCATTGATACCTGCCATTGAAAAGTCTGTTGTTATTGTTCTAAATATTTAGTACAATTGTCTTGTAGTGTTATGTTTTATGAAGTTTACAATCTTATTAAGAAAAGTTTCAATATTGCTGGTAGTATGTTCAGTAGTAAAAATCTCACTAAGAGGAAATGTTGCGAATTTACTATCATTCTCATTAGTTTTGAACTTTGTTATCAAACTATACATGAAGAGCACTGATGTTTGGTTAATATAAGTTCTAGGATTTTTTCAAGCTCCTCCTGTTGCATCAAAGTACCAATCCAATGAACCCTGTTTCTGACTAGCTTCTAAAACTATTTTTATCATTTGCTTAGTTATCAAAACCACCGTTAAAGGTTTATAATCTAACCATTTTAAGAAACTGTCTGGCTCAGTCGACATCTTTATTAAGGAAATGAATGGATTTGAATCTCTTCTGGTACTCATGCGCGCTTCCGAAGCTAACTTTCTCATTGTATCGTCTGAAGTGCACTGATCAAGATGTTTAGTTATTTGAAACTGGTCAATATTCTTGTAAATCTCGTTCGTTTTATTATGTTTAAAATCTTTTGGGTATGTCTCTAAGATTTGTTGCATTGCATTAATTCTATTTTTTCCTCTTAATTGAATCGCTAATTCTATCGGATGATTAATATCTTTCATGTCGTGTAAAATTCTAAATTTTATATCACTGGATTCGTTCACCTCAAAATCGGCCTCACAAATAAATCGTTTGCATTGAAACTGATCACATGTAGCGTGAATAATGATTCTACGAGTCTTTTTATTCAAAGGATATTTATCCTTTTCATCCAAAAAATACCACACACATGTTGGATGGACTTTTCGTAATAAATCATGATAAGTGACAACCTTCTTTCGTTCTTCTAGATTTTTCATACTCTTCCGAATGTTGTACGCTTCTTGATAGGTCAATAATCGTTTTGTTTGCGGATTTAAAACTGTTTTCAATACATCTCTGCTCCATGTAAAGGATAAACCAGAATCGAAAAAATCCTTACGATAAAATCATAAAGATCTGTTGTTGCGCGAAGAAGTAACATGTTTTGATAATACGTCACCATGATTATTTTCTGCTGCAGTAAGAAACTGTTGTGAATAGATTTAGCAGCACTGGTAATATATTGTTTTTTCATATTATGAATATCATCATACAACGTATGATCACTGTTATGTACATTTAAGTCTTCAATAACTTGAGAATTTAACACATTTTCTATTAAACTTTGCATTTGCGTTGGTGACTGGTTTCTATCATCTGTTAATATCTCGTAAAGTTCGTTTTCACAGTTTTTAGTCTCTGGTAAAATATAAGGTGCATTCAGTGAATATTCAAAATTAACGCTATTGATTGTTTTATTTAAAATTTGACCTTCATCTTGCCAACAAGGACGAGGAAGTTCTGAGTTAATGTCAACCAAATGATTAGCGCATTGTGTATGCTTTGTATTATCAATTTCCAGCAGTATACTATTATCATTTACTATTTCTTTCTCAACTCTATCATTCAATTCAGTTTCTACAGTTTTATCATTTCTCTGATCTGCATGAGTATTAATGTCAAAGTGTGTTTTGGAATGTCTTTTTATTTTTTGCAAAAATGTAAATATCTTCAAACGGTTGCTACTATTAAACTTAATTTTTAAAATACTGTATATCTCTGGGTCATTATTATTGAAATTGCAAAACCAATTCTTTCCGTATTTACGGAAAAAAAGGTCAACAATTTCTTTCTCTTGTTCTGCCGTGAATTTTCGTTTCATCTGAAAATAAAATAAAATGGTTCCGTAGAGCATTTGATGTGGTGACAAATAAGACACAGAAAATATGAACACAGACATAAACACGTTCTTCGGTCGAGAAACCGAAAACTGCGAACTGGCGATGACAAATGAAAGAAGCGACGTATGTACTACAAATTACAACAGGTTTTTCTGGAAAGCCACCTGTCGTAGGATGTCTTATATTTGAGTGTTTTATATCAATATGAGATACATTTTCTATTTAACTATATTATTTTCTATTTAACTATGATATGCACTACCACATAATCTATATATATATATATGGTTGTAACGCTTGTAACTCTGGAACTACTGAACGGATTGCCACCAAATTTGGCACAAGTACTTCGTGCATTTCAGAGATGGTTTAAGGAGCATTTTTATAGGGGATGGAGCGTGCCATGTATCACTAACAAAGGGGGGGTGGAGGGGTTTGGGGGGTGAAGGGATATTTCATATAGCTTGAGAATCGATACGTTTTGAAGACCATAGAAACATTTTGCATACCTTAGATGACAGTATGTGGGGTGAATATAGCAAGTGCCTTTAAAAAGGGGGGTGTAATGTTTAATACGACATAACTCCGAAAGTACTGAACGGATTGCCAACAAACTTAGCACAGATACTTCTTGCTCTTCTGAGATTGTCTTAAGGGTATATTAATGGGGAAAGGAATGTTGCAAGTGTCCTTAACAGGGGTCATGAAAAGATTTATTTAATTTGACGAGAATATTTTGATATATGGAGAATGTGTTTTTTGTAGTCCCGAACAACTTTTTTTCATCCACTTATTCTTTCCCATGACTACCTCCACTGATTTCATATTGATCATTGAATATCTTCCGTCTGACCCATATCTGGGAACTCAAAATTGGACAGAATGTAGATCAAGTATTACAGAATAAGAATTTCAATATGTGGAGAATGTGTTTTTTGTAGTCCTGAACAACTTTTTTCCATCCACTTATTCTTTCCCATGACCACTTCCACTGATTTCATATTGATCATTGAATATCTTCCGTCTGACCCATATCTGGGAGCTCAAAATTGGACAGAATGTAGATCAAGTATTACAGAATAAGAATTTCGATATGTGGAGAATGTGTTTTTGTAGTCCCGAACAACTTTTTTCCATCCACTTATTCTTTCCCATGACCACCTCAACTGATTTCATATTGATCATCGAATATCTTCCGTCTGACCCATATCTGGGAGCTCAAAGTTTATACAGAATGTGATTAAGTATTATAGAATGAGAATATTTCTGTTTAGAAAATAATATTTTTAATGATAGCGGGTGTATTTTCTCACATTACCTCTTTTTTCTTAGGATTAATATATTTGTTTGCATACTTACCGATAGATTTGCAACATATGCGAAATCAAAATAACGAGTAGGTGTCATACAATATTGATTAAATGTGATTCATTATCTTTCTATTATACGGCACAGTCAAACTGCGAATCGAAGTATGTTCGTACATATGGTAGATTTATAAAGTTATTAAATATAAACACGCTTGTAGTTATGTTTATTTATTCGAGAATTTATTTTCTGGTTTTCATAATTGTTCAACATACTGATAAAATTCATTAAAAGGACCATTTCTTCATGAAAGTAATTCAGTTAAATTTGTTCCGTCAAATTCGCGTCATCCACTCCTTTCTGGTGGGGGAATTCCCAGCTTTTAATTTTCAAAGTTAGGTGGCGCATCGACAACGATTTAAATTAATTTTTACTGAATACCTCCCTTAGCTGGTGGGGGAAATCCCAGCTTTTATTTATCAAAGGTAGGTGGCGCTTCGGTAGCTGTTTAGCAGGTATTCTCCTGAACAGGTTCTTGTCTCGGACTGGTGGTTCAGCCAGCAGGTGGGCCGTTTCACGGCGGTGACAACGAGATCCAACTCAAAATAAAAATTATTAAAAAAATCGGCTCAATCGACCACGTAAAGCTTGTACGCAAATAGGACTGAATAAAAAATATCTTTTAAATAAAAAAAAATCTATATTTACATACAGTACGGCTGAACTGTCTAAATGTGTTTGTTTGATTGAGGTTAGCAGTGATGGTAAAAAACCTAATCACGCTCTTTGAACATATCTCATGGTTTGAGTTGCGATTACTCAAATTCATAAACTGGAACAATATGTCAAAATTTGAGTATGGATTTGAGTAAAATAAGCTCGTTGCCATGAGTTCTCTCGCATTTATTCATATATTAGAGTAAGCGTTGAGTTTTTAAACATTTGAGTGAAAAAAATAATTCTTGCAGTTCAGTGCGTTTTCATTATCGGAATATTCTTATCGATATAAAGAATGCAAGAATACGTCGTTTTCCATTGCCGTTTCTATAATGTCCGAAACAATAATTATCTGGAAATCGGGTGTTTCGGTAGTTGTTAAATTAAACATGTTGTTTGCTTGAAGTCCAATCGAAGAAGAGCCCAGCTCTTTCTCAGATCATACTTTTATCTTTTATTTACAGGTAGTCATTGTCATAAACACACTAATTGAATGTTACATAATATCTAGATAAATAGTTTATAGTAAAGCGCAGTTACACTGAAAGAATTTAATATTCTGAACGCTGATACAACAGCTCTTCCCCCTTAAGGAGATATTACAAAATTCACAATCTGAATACATCTAAACATTATAATCATTGAACTAATAATTCACAAGTACGAAACTAGTTATACTATCTTTGTATCTTATATATCTGTACCATCTAATGAATTATTTCCAACTTAATTTTTGCTTCGGTGAGTACACCTTCCTATTTATCTTCGTTATGGCTGTCCCAATGAACTCCGAAACATCGTTGGCGTTTTGTACAGCCACAGACAGATTCTGTGTTAATGGTGGAAGTATCCACCCTTCGTTCAGTCGGCTCCACATATAAGTTAATTTATTAGTTGTTCGAAGAATCAATCTTTGTGACGTTGAACGAAGTCTTGAAAATTTCTAAAAGCTCCAAGCAAGCAAACAAATATCCAATTGGAATTGTCCTTAGCCAGTTAGCTGCAATGCTTTGTCATACCTTATGAGGTATACTAAAATAAAAATCACTTAATAGTGTAACTTTTAAATATTTTAATAGTTATTCCGAAAAAGCTCGGCAATACTCCTCAAAAGAAATCTGCTGTCTACACTAACAAAAAGACGCCACTGAATAAAATGGCGTTCTACATACAAAAAATTGTCACTTCGGTTTTTGCTGAATGTTGGGTACTTCCTTTTTTTGTCGAACAACTATTGAGTGCGCTCATTTACACTCACTAACTTCCTGATCGGAACTTTTCCCGCTTCCAATGGAAAGAAAAATTAAACTAACGTTTCTGACTCTATAATACAAATGATCGACGCAATGAAATGTTTTCAGTTCGAACAATAATTCGCACACGTATTAACTTTCTGGCTGGAACCTTTTCGGTTACCAATAATAAAAACCTGTTTTAATCCACCTAGTGGTGTAATGATGCCTTTCTCATATCAATCATACCATCATATATAATACTGTGGTATTCTTCAAAATAATTTTCTTCGATTCTTAAAAGAGTAACCGAAATCGGTTTGTTTGACCGTCTACTGATGAAAACTATCAATTGGAAAAGATTTAAGGTCGATTTAGAAATTTTTTAAAGGTTTTCCCCATTTTCAGTGATGGTGTACAATTTTTAACCCACTTTACCCTTTATTTCCGGATCCGGAAGTCGGATCCGCATGAAATTCAGGAATTACGTATGGAACCACAGGACCTTTCATTTGAACCTAAGTTTGTGAAAATCGGTCGCGCCATCTATGAGTCGGATAGAAATAATATTCAGGATTTTTTATGGGACCTCAAGACATTTCATTTGAATCTAAGTTTGTGAAAATCGGTTCAGCCATCCATGAGAAAAGTTAGTGCACTTATTTCACAAGTTTTTGCACATTTTACTGCATAAATCCGGAACCGGAAGTCGAATCCAAATAATATTCAGGAATTTTGTATGGGACACATATTTTCTTTTTTTTGCACATTTTACCCCATAACTCCCGAACCGGAAGTCGAATTCAAATAATATTCAGGATTTTTTTATGGGACCTAAAGACCTTTCATTTGAATCTAAGTTTGTGAAAATCGGTTCAGCCATCTCCGAAAAAAGTTAGTGCAAAAAACGTTACATACACACATACGCACATACACACACATACACACACACACACACACACACACACACACACACACACACACACACACACACACACACACACACACACACACAGAGAGAGACATTTTGCGTACTCGATGAACTGAGTCGAATGGTATATGACACTCAAGCCTCCGGGCCTCGGTTCAAAAGTCGGTTTTCACAGTGATTGCATAACCTGGCAAAAATACACAGCCACTGCCGTTGAAAATGAAAAATCATGCCACTATCCTATTCTGACGCACAGAGTATGGCCGTTTCATCACTCTTCCTCATACGTCGAAAACCTTTACTCGCAGCTCACAACCTTACACGCGCAATAAAAAAACACCCTCTCAGCAGACCGTTCAATTTTGTTGGTTTTTAAGCGCTCGTTGAACGACACATTGCACGAAATATTCGTTCAATTCGTTCAATGGAAAAAACTTCAGGAATTCTGCAGAAAACTAGTCCAACGGGGCTCCAACTCCTCATGTTAAAAATGGCTCAACAATGGACCTGTGTCTACCGGGTTTGTTGAACGAAAAAAATGGCATTCGGTTCAAAGGTCTGTTTCAAAATCGGCAAACGAAGGTCTCGTGTTGGCCTCCCGTTGAACGATTGATTGGACTTTCATTGGACCAATGATCCAACGTATTGGAACAATGAAGGACCACTGTTGAACGTTTTTTTCTAAGTGGGCACTTTTCTCGTCGCCACTTATAATGTCCGAAACAATAATTATCTGAAAAGAACTTTTCGAGTGTTTCGGTAGTTGTTAAATAAAACATGTTTGCTTGAAGTCCAATCGAAGAAGAGCCATCTTTCTCATACCATACTTTTATCTTTTATTTTCAGGTAGTCATTGTCATAAACACACTAATTGAATGTTACATAATATCTAGATAAATAGTTCATAGTAAAGCGCAGTTACACTGAAAGAGTTCAATATTCTGAACGCTTATACAACAGTTTCTAGATCCGGTTTTAACATGAATCAACGTCAATCATTGATGTTTTGTGGTTTCAATTATGCTTACAGAAAAGCGCAACATAAGGATATCAAAACAATTCAATTTTTACTCCAAACCGTTCAAAAGGAAACGGGTTTGAATCACTATTTTGCGCATTCAAAAGTAAGAAGAATAACTGTATATAAAAATTAACGAAGAAAAATTTCTTCATTTTTAAAGAGCAAGGAACTCGAATTTTGAGTTGAACTTACTTAAATTTTGAATTTTTTTCTTATTTTGAGTAAAAATTACTCAAGTTTTGACAAGATCGTCCCTTACACGCTTAGAAAAAGTTACTCAGAGTTTGAGTACTAGTTACTCATTTTCAAATGATACATGGAAACGTCAAAAATTGAGTAGTTACCATCAATAATAATGAGTAACTCTCACTCTAAATTTGAGTTTAATAGTTGTAATAACCATTTGTAGCAACAGGTTCTATTTTTTGTTAGTGAGATCGCGTATTTCAACTTAACACAAACGGTGTTGTGTCTGCAAAAACCACAATTTTTAGACTGTCCTCTTGGTTGTGCCATCGACGCAGTTATTTTGTCCAGGAATCCGTACTGTGCTTCAGAATGGAAACAAATATGCTCAAGTGTGGCATTTATGAGGAACAAGTGTCTGATTTGTTGTCTGAGCAGTACTGACATGTGTGTTAAACTACGATTGACACACTACTCCAAGCGATCGCCACTTGATATGATATCTCGAAGTTAGAAATCAATTGTAAACGGAATAATAAATAAACACAGTATGATTATTTAATGTGTTGCGTGTCAATTACTTAATATTTTAATACAATACAATTAACAAAGGAGCAATTTCACGCAAATTTGGTATACGTGGAATAAAATTTCATTTAGAATTTAACTAATTACTCTATTTTTGGCATATGGGCAAATAAAGCATTACTCAGTAAATGAGTAGATTTTACCCAAAAATCGTTTCCAGTGGAAGAACTCAAATTTGAGTAACTAAGGAGTTACTCTAAATTAGAGTTGTTCCACTTCTTCTATTGATGAGTGGGATCTTACTCATTTTGAGTAACTATTTTTAAGCGTGTGACGCAAAAATGAGTAGATAGGTGGCTTTTTTTGGTTCAGTGTATTTCGAGTTGGTAGAAGTTGCAATTTTTCGCTCTAGTGTTATTGTCGCTGCAGCACTAATCTGCAATTCGCTGGACAGTCCAGCGCAGCGACGTTGCCGAGCGACGTCAGTTGAACTGCCATTTCCTATACATCAACTGATAGAATCATGTTACTTTATACATATCTTGTTTATGAACCACGTGCTTCAACATAAATGAATACATTGTCTTGCCTCCACTATCGAAGCACATAACGATGGAATATTACTTTCTGTATGCGCTTAAAGTTGATAATGTATGTTTGGGAATCAATGGGTTTGACACTGCACGTTACAAGGGAGTGAATTTTCGTACAATTATGAATGATTAATATATCGCATGGCAGTCTACATACCATTGGGGCACAGTGAACTTCGCTGGAGCAACATAATCAGGCGAGAGAGACGTCGCTTCCGATTTTTATCTGCATGCACAATATAAGCCTAATAATAGTGTTAAACCACCGCAAACTTTCAGTTTTTCCGCTGCGTTCAGTGTAATAACGCCTATTTTGCATTCGAGTCATATTTCAACCGATTTTCTGGACATATATTGCGATATTGTTGAATAAATTATTCATTGGTAACTCACAAGACAGCAGTTCTTGTTACGCTTGTCAAGGTTGCTACCACTCACACACTCGAGCGAGTATTTATTTGACATCTACCGTGCGCCGCAACCAACACAATGGTGAAGAACAAATGTGATGCCGTCGTTTGTTTTGGTTCTTCTAGTACCCGAGGTATTAAAATAGTTTGCCGTTTCTGCTTCAAAAGTTCCCACGGCAAGTGTGTCAATCTAAAAAAAAAAACGCGCCAGCTAAATCTATTCGAGAATGTGCTGGAATTTTTTGGTTATGCACACCGTGCCGGGAAGTTTCCAATCGCAACGAGTTGTCCGATGAAACTATACAATTGATTCTCCATCGTACTACCTCTGCCTTGAAAATGATCGGAACCTTGACGGATACATTGCAGTCGTTTTGCCGCTCATACTCCAATGTTTGTACCAGATCAAGCTGTTTACATCGATCTGTTTCACGTGACCCAGCCGAACGTTATGTCAACGATAGCACTCCTTTTCTCGAACGTCTGGATGACCTACAGCTTAACCTAACCAATCTTTTTGAATCTATAATGGAAGATACAAATAAACGGCCTCGAACTAGCAGTATCAGCAGACCATCGCTATCGCAACCTGAAAAAATTCCGAGAGTCGACGTTCCAATTTCAAACCTTTCTACTACAAATACTATAACTCCACTCGTTTCAGACCCGAATATAAACAATCATTCGGCTAATCTGATAACTTTCTCCACTGATGAAACTGCTACTTTGACAACAACACCAATGCCACCAGCTACTGCTATGAGTATTGAAAACATCAATACTGATCTACCGTCGCCATCATTCGCTGCTACAATAGTACATCCAGCACCTATCGCTACCTGCAGCGCTAATACCGTCTTATTGTCACCGCCAAGCATCACTTCCATATCTACCAACCCTACATATGATCATACCATGATGCTCATGGTATGCTAATCTAAAAAAAGCATGATGCTAATCTAAAAAACCCTTCTTAATCCACCTAGTGGTGTGATAATGCCTTTCTCTTCTTTCATGACAGTCTCATGAAAATATGTTTCATACTTTTATTAAATAATTTTGGATACTAATTTTGACACCAATTGATTCAGATTGATTCGAGTAGTTCACAGAAGCATGCTTCAGTGTTTATGTCACACAGTCAGCAACATTTTTCCAAAATAGTGCTTGACATTTGCGTTGCCTATTTGTATGAGAACAGTGATGCCAATCTAAAAAACCCTTCTTAGTCCACTTAGTGGAATTTTCATATATCTTGAAAAATCACCATAGGGGGGAGTACATGAAATTTTCGAAATCGAAAAAAAATTTTTGATGCCAAAAGGCTTAGAATTGCATGAAACGTCAAGATTTAGTGTCATCTCGAAAAAAAAATTTTTTGAAAAAGTCGACTTTTTGGGACTTAGAAAAAATATGAAAATTTTTCTAAGTCCCAGAAAGTTGATTTTTTCAAAAAAAATTTTTTTCGGGATAACACTAAATTTCGATGTTTCATGCAGTTTTAAGAGTTTCGGCATCAAAAAAAATTTCGATTTTGGAAATTTCATGTACTCCCCCCTATGGTGCTTTTTCAAGGTCGAAAATTGTCAAACCTTTACCACCGGGCAGCACCCCTTACGCATGTCCGATTTAGGTCAAATTTTGCATGAAGGCTTTTTTCGAGGTGCTTAAACTTTTGAGCACTAGAACTTAACGAAAATAGAGGTGATCCTAAAATTTTGGCACCCATATATATATAAGAGCGGTAAAAATCAATGTGTTTTGTCGGTTACGTCACTTATACCATCATATCTCCGGAACCAAAAGTCACAACCATTTAATCTTCGAACTTGATCAATGGCCCGACAGTAGCTTTCAAACGAGCCCAAGTTTGTTAAAATCGGTTCAGTTATCTCTGAGAAAATTGAGCGCGTTCAAATACAACGCTTTTTGTCGGTTACGTCACTTATACAATCATATCTCCGGAACCAAAAGTCACAGCCATTTGATCTTCGAACTTGATCAATGGCCCGATAGTACCTTTCAAACGAGCCCAAGTTTGTTAAAATCGGTTCAGCCATCTCTGAGAAAATTGAGCGCGTTCAAATTCAACGCCTTTTGTCGGTTACGTCACTTATACAATCATATCTCCGAAACTAAAAGTCACAGCCATTTGATCTTCGAACTTGATCAATGGCCCGACAGTAGCTTTCAAACGAGCCCAAGTTTGTTAAAATCGGTTCAGCCATCTCTGAGAAAATTGAGCGCGTTCAAATATCTTCCAAAAGTGCACACACATACATACACACACACACACACACACACACACACACACACACACACACACACACACATACACACAGACATTTTCCGATCTCGTCGAACTGAGTCGAATGGTATATAACACTATGGGTCTCCGAGGCTCCGTTCGAAAGTCGGTTTTTCCAGCAATTCTAATACCTTTCTATAGAGAAAGGCAAAAACCCTTCTTAGTCCACTTAGTGGAATTTTCATATATCTTGAAAAATCACCATAGGGGGGAGTACATGAAATTTTCGAAATCGAAAAAAAATTTTTGATGCCAAAAGGCTTAGAATTGCATGAAACGTCGAGATTTAGTGTCATCTCGAAAAAAAATTTTTTTGAAAAAATCGACTTTTTGGGACTTAGAAAAAATATGAAAATTTTTCTAAGTCCCAGAAAGTTGATTTTTTCAAAAAAATTTTTTTTTGAGATGACACTAAATTTCGATGTTTTATGCAGTTTTAAGAGTTTTGGCATCAAAAAAAATTTTCGATTTTGGAAATTTCATGTACTCCCCCCTATGGTGCTTTTTCAAGATCGATAATTGTCAAACCTTTACCACCGGGCAGCACCCCTTAAGCATGTCCGATTTAGGTCAAATTTTGCATGAAGGCTTTTTTCGAGGTGCTTACACTTTTGAGCACTAGAACTTTACGAAAATAGAGTTGATCCCAAAATTTTGGCACCCTTATATATATAAGAGCGGTAAAAATCAACGTGTTTTGTCGGTTACGTCACTTATACCATCATATATCTGGTACCAAAAGTCACAACCATTTGATCTTCGAACTTGATCAACGGCCCGACAGTAGCTTTCAAACGAGCCCAAGTTTGTTAAAATCGGATCAGCCATCTCTGAAAAAATTGAGCGCGTTCAAATACAACGCTTTTTGTCGGTTACGTCACTTATACAATCATATCTCCGGAACCAAAACTCACAGCCATTTGATCTTCGAACTTGATCAATGGTCCGACAGTAGCTTTCAAACGAGCCCAAGTTTGTTAAAATCGGTTCAGCCATCTCTGAGAAAATTGAGCGCGTTCAAATAGCACGATTTTTGTCGGTTACGTCACTTATACAATCATATCTCCGGAACCAAAAGTCACAGCCATTTGATCTTCGAACTTGATCAATGGCCCGCCAGTAGCTTTCAAACGAGTCCAAGTTTGTTAAAATCGGATCAGCCATCTCTGAGAAAATTGACCGCGTTCAAATACAACGCTTTTTGTCGGTTACGTCACTTATACAATCATATCTCCGGAACCAAAAGTCACAGCCATTTGATCTTCGAACTTGATCAATGGCCCGCCAGTAGCTTTCAAACGAGTCCAAGTTTGTTCAAATCGGTTCAGCCATCTCTGAGAAAATTGAGCGCGTTCAAATACAACGCTTTTTGTCGGTTACGTCACTTATACAATCATATCTCCGGAACCAAAAGTCACAGCCATTTTATCTTCGAACTTGATCAATGCCCCGATAGTAGCTTTCAAACGAGCCCAAGTTTGTTAAAATCGGTTGAGCCATCTCTGAGAAAATTGAGCGCGTTCAAATATCTTCGAAAAGTGCACACACATACACACACACATACACACATACACACACACATACACACACACACACAGACATTTTCCGATCTCGTCGAGCTGAGTCGAATGGTATATAACACTATGGGTCTCCGAGGCTCCGTTCGAAAGTCGGTTTTTCCAGCAATTCTAATACCTTTCTATAGAGAAAGGCAAAAAGCCTTCTTAGTCCACTTAGTGATGTTTTCATATATCTTGAAAAATCACCATAGGGGGGAGTACATGAAATTTTCGAAATCGAAAAAAAATTTTTGATGCCAAAATGCTTAGAATTGCATGAAACGTCGAGATTTAGTGTCATCTCGAAAAAAAAATTTTTTGAAAAAATCGACTTTTTGGGACTTAGAAAAAATATGAAAATTTTTCTAAGTCCCAGAAAGTTGATTTTTTCAAAAAAATTTTTTTTTGAGATGACACTAAATTTCGATGTTTTATGCAGTTTTAAGAGTTTTGGCATCAAAAAAAATTTTCGATTTTGGAAATTTCATGTACTCCCCCCTATGGTGCTTTTTCAAGATCGATAATTGTCAAACCTTTACCACCGGGCAGCACCCCTTAAGCATGTCCGATTTAGGTCAAATTTTGCATGAAGGCTTTTTTCGAGGTGCTTAAACTTTTGAGCACTAGAACTTTACGAAAATAGAGTTGATCCCAAAATTTTGGCACCCTTATATATACAAGAGCGGTAAAAATCAACGTGTTTTGTCGGTTACGTCACTTATACCATCATATATCTGGAACCAAAAGTCACAACCATTTGATCTTCGAACTTGATCAACGGCCCGACAGTTGCTTTCAAACGAGCCCAAGTTTGTTAAAATCGGATCAGCCATCTCTGAGAAAATTGAGCGCGTTCAAATACAACGCTTTTTGTCGGTTACGTCACTTATACCATCATATATCTGGAACCAAAAGTCACAACCATTTGATCTTCGAACTTGATCAACGGCCCGACAGTAGCTTTCAAACGAGTCCAAGTTTGTTCAAATCGGTTCAGCCATCTCTGAGAAAATCGAGCGCGTTCAAATACAACGCTTTTTGTCGGTTACGTCACTTATACAATCATATCTCCGGAACCAAAAGTCACAGCCATTTTATCTTCGAACTTGATCAATGCCCCGATAGTAGCTTTCAAACGAGCCCAAGTTTGTTAAAATCGGTTGAGCCATCTCTGAGAAAATTGAGCGCGTTCAAATATCTTCGAAAAGTGCACACACATACACACACATACACACACACACACATACACACACACATACACACACACATACACACACACACACACACACACACACACACACACACACACAGACATTTTCCGATCTCGTCGAGCTGAGTCGAATGGTATATAACACTATGGGTCTCCGAGGCTCCGTTCGAAAGTCGGTTTTTCCAGCAATTCTAATACCTTTCTATAGAGAAAGGCAAAAAGCCTTCTTAGTCCACTTAGTGATGTTTTCATATATCTTGAAAAATCACCATAGGGGGGAGTACATGAAATTTTCGAAATCGAAAAAAAATTTTTGATGCCAAAATGCTTAGAATTGCATGAAACGTCGAGATTTAGTGTCATCTCGAAAAAAAATTTTTTTGAAAAAATCGACTTTTTGGGACTTAGAAAAAATATGAAAATTTTTCTAAGTCCCAGAAAGTTGATCTTTTCAAAAAAATTTTTTTTTTAGATGACACTAAATTTCGATGTTTTATGCAGTTTTAAGAGTTTTGGCATCAAAAAAAATTTTCGATTTTGGAAATTTCATGTACTCCCCCCTATGGTGCTTTTTCAAGATCGATAATTGTCAAACCTTTACCACCGGGCAGCACCCCTTAAGCATGTCCGATTTAGGTCAAATTTTGCATGAAGGCTTTTTTCGAGGTGCTTAAACTTTTGAGCACTAGAACTTTACGAAAATAGAGTTGATCCCAAAATTTTGGCACCCTTATATATACAAGAGCGGTAAAAATCAACGTGTTTTGTCGGTTACGTCACTTATACCATCATATATCTGGAACCAAAAGTCACAACCATTTGATCTTCGAACTTGATCAACGGCCCGACAGTAGCTTTCAAACGAGCCCAAGTTTGTTAAAATCGGATCAGCCATCTCTGAGAAAATTGAGCGCGTTCAAATACAACGCTTTTTGTCGGTTACGTCACTTATACCATCATATATCTGGAACCAAAAGTCACAACCATTTGATCTTCGAACTTGATCAACGGCCCGACAGTAGCTTTCAAACGAGTCCAAGTTTGTTCAAATCGGTTCAGCCATCTCTGAGAAAATTGAGCGCGTTCAAATACAACGCTTTTTGTCGGTTACGTCACTTATACAATCATATCTCCGGAACCAAAAGTCACAGCCATTTTATCTTCGAACTTGATCAATGCCCCGATAGTAGCTTTCAAACGAGCCCAAGTTTGTTAAAATCGGTTGAGCCATCTCTGAGAAAATTGAGCGCGTTCAAATATCTTCGAAAAGTGCACACACATACACACACATACACACACACATACACACACACACACATACACACACACATACACACACACATACACACACACACACAGACATTTTCCGATCTCGTCGAGCTGAGTCGAATGGTATATAACACTATGGGTCTCCGAGGCTCCGTTCGAAAGTCGGTTTTTCCAGCAATTCTAATACCTTTCTATAGAGAAAGGCAAAAATCCTTGTTAGTCCACTTAGTGGGATTTTCATATATCTTGAAAAATCACCATAGGGGGGAGTACATGAAATTTTCGAAATCGAAAAAAAATTTTTGATGCCAAACGGCTTAGAATTGCATGAAACGTCGAGATTTAGTGTCATCTCGAAAAAAATTTTTTTTGAAAAAATCGACTTTTTGGGACTTAGAAAAAATATGAAAATTTTTCTAAGTCCCAGAAAGTTGATTTTTTCAAAAAAATTTTTTTTTGAGATGACACTAAATTTCGATGTTTTATGCAGTTTTAAGAGTTTTGGCATCAAAAAAAATTTTCGATTTTGGAAATTTCATGTACTCCCCCCTATGGTGCTTTTTCAAGATCGAAAATTGTCAAACCTTTACCACCGGGCAGCACCCCTTACGCATGTCCGATTTAGGTCAAATTTTGCATGAAGGCTTTTTTCGAGGTGCTTAAACTTTTGAGCACTAGAACTTAACGAAAATAGAGGTGATCCTAAAATTTTGGCACCCATATATATATAAGAGCGGTAAAAATCAATGTGTTTTGTCGGTTACGTCACTTATACCATCATATATCTGGAACCAAAAGTCACAACCATTTGATCTTCGAACTTGATCAATGGCCCGACAGTAGCTTTCAAACGAGCCCAAGTTTGTTAAAATCGGTTCAGTTATCTCATTTTATCTTCGAACTTGATCAATGCCCCGATAGTAGCTTTCAAACGAGCCCAAGTTTGTTAAAATCGGTTGAGCCATCTCTGAGAAAATTGAGCGCGTTCAAATATCTTCGAAAAGTGCACACACATACACACACATACACACACACACACACACACACACACACACACACACACACATACACACACACACACACACAGACATTTTCCGATCTCGTCGAGCTGAGTCGAATGGTATATAACACTATGGGTCTCCGAGGCTCCGTTCGAAAGTCGGTTTTTCCAGCAATTCTAATACTTTTCTATAGAGAAAGGCAAAAAGCCTTCTTAGTCCACTTAGTGGGATTTTCATATATCTTGAAAAATCACCATAGGGGGGAGTACATGAAATTTTCGAAATCGAAAAAAAATTTTTGATGCCAAACGGCTTAGAATTGCATGAAACGTCGAGATTTAGTGTCATCTCGAAAAAAAAATTTTTTGAAAAAATCGACTTTTTGGGACTTAGAAAAAATATGAAAATAAGTCCCAGAAAGTTGATCTTTTCAAAAAAATTTTTTTTTTAGATGACACTAAATTTCGATGTTTTATGCAGTTTTAAGAGTTTTGGCATCAAAAAAATTTTCGATTTTGGAAATTTCATGTACTCCCCCCTATGGTGCTTTTTCAAGATCGATAATTGTCAAACCTTTACCACCGGGCAGCACCCCTTAAGCATGTCCGATTTAGGTCAAATTTTGCATGAAGGCTTTTTTCGAGGTGCTTAAACTTTTGAGCACTAGAACTTTACGAAAATAGAGTTGATCCCAAAATTTTGGCACCCTTATATATACAAGAGCGGTAAAAATCAACGTGTTTTGTCGGTTACGTCACTTATACCATCATATATCTGGAACCAAAAGTCACAACCATTTGATCTTCGAACTTGATCAACGGCCCGACAGTAGCTTTCAAACGAGCCCAAGTTTGTTAAAATCGGATCAGCCATCTCTGAGAAAATTGAGCGCGTTCAAATACAACGCTTTTTGTCGGTTACGTCACTTATACAATCATATCTCCGGAACCAAAAGTCACAGCCATTTGATCTTCGAACTTGATCAATGGCCCGCCAGTAGCTTTCAAACGAGTCCAAGTTTGTTCAAATCGGTTCAGCCATCTCTGAGAAAATTGAGCGCGTTCAAATACAACGCTTTTTGTCGGTTACGTCACTTATACAATCATATCTCCGGAACCAAAAGTCACAGCCATTTTATCTTCGAACTTGATCAATGCCCCGATAGTAGCTTTCAAACGAGCCCAAGTTTGTTAAAATCGGTTGAGCCATCTCTGAGAAAATTGAGCGCGTTCAAATATCTTCGAAAAGTGCACACACATACACACACATACACGCACACATACACACACACACACATACACACACACATACACACACAGACATTTTCCGATCTCGTCGAGCTGAGTCGAATGGTATATAACACTATGGGTCTCCGAGGCTCCGTTCGAAAGTCGGTTTTTCCAGCAATTCTAATACCTTTCTATAGAAAAAGGCAAAAAATTAATAATAATAACAACAATATATAATACAATGTAATATAATTCAATTCAATATATAACAAATAATGCAACAAACAACAGAACCACATGTGGCAATATACTACCATAAATATTGCACTTTAGGATGAGCTTCAAACTACAAGCCATTTCGCACCCTCTCATTCTGCTACTAACGCAGAAGGCGATAGCACCTAGTCGACGCCGTTCTATTGATCAAATGTCATCATAGACGCTCGGGGAGGCATGAGATAGGAACTTGAAAGGACTTAGTTATCTCACCATTTGACGACCATGAACTCTGTACATAATGCTTAAAAATTGCAGGCATAGATTGTTGTTTGTTTTTCTGAGTGGCAAGCGTTTTAGATATTGTTGTTACTTGTTGATTTATTTACAATTTATTTACAGTATGCCAAAAAAATAATAAAACATTCATGTGCGCTCGAAAGAAATCTGTTACGTGTAAATAAAAGGCCTAGATGACTAGAAAAAGATTTTATGCTTTTTTATATGCATTAGTAATAATGAATATTTACCAATTATATTAGAATGTTTAGTTTTGGCCATGGTATATCTGTTTAAAGCTTGAACTAAAGGAATATTTAAAAAATGAACAGAGGTGATTCGAGCCTATTCCGAAAACCGGGAATTTTGATTTCGCAAACCGGGAAAACCCGGGAAATTGGAATCGGCAATTTACTTGTCACCCTCTTCACTTCACTTCTGCGAGCATATCTCTGGAAGTGTGAGTCATTTGATCTTCGCTTGTACCATTATATCTCCGGAACCAGAAGTGACAGCCATTTGATCTTCGAACTTGATGTACAACTCAAAAGTAGTTTGCAAACTAAGAAAGAAACACATCCATACACACTCACACACAGACATTTTCCTGTATCGTTCTGTATTAGTCGATCAAAACTAACTCAATTTCTTCAGTAGTTCTTTAGAGAAAGGCGAAACATTCTGTCAATTTAATGATAAAACCTGTTTTAATCCACCTAGTGGTGTAATGATGCCTTTCTCATGTATAATATTGTGGTATTCTATTCAAAAAATTTTCTTTTCGATTTTTGAAAGAAACCAAGAGATTGTTGGTTCATAAAATACACAACAAAACAGTGCTTTGATTGCGTAGGTCATCCTTAAGAAAACGAAGTGGGTTCACTATTATATGCTCTTCCGGCACCGGAACCGGTATAATAAAAGTCGGTTCGTACGGCCACCAACTGACATGACACACAATCTCTACTAGTACGCACTCTAAATTACGATTTTAATGTTTGTTGCATCCGAAAATATTTTAAGTGACGGTGTACAATACTGAACACACTTTACCCTACAACTCCGGAACCGGAAGTCGGATCCGGATGAAATTCAGAAATTCCATATGTGACCGGGAGACCTTTCATTTGAAACTGAGTTTGTGGAAATCGGTCAAACCATCGCTGAGGAAAGTGAGTGAGATCCATTTTGGTATATATGACCACTATTTCCGGTACTTCCGGAACCGGATACCGAGAACCAGGATAGCCGAAATCGGTTTGTTTAGTTGCCTACTGATAATGACTATCAATTTGTGTAGTTTTGAGACCAGTTTAGGAGTCTTTTTTTACGTTTTTTGTTTCGCTGGTTTAAGTGACGGTGTACAATATTGAACACACTTTACCCTACAACTCAGGAACCGGAAGTCGCAACCGGATAAAATTCAGGAATTCCGTATGGGACCGATAGACCTTTCATTTGAATCTAAGTTTGTGGAAATCGGTCGAACCATCACTGAGAAAAGGGAGTGAGATCTATTTTGGTATATATGACCACTATTTCCGGTACTTCCGGAACCGGATACCGGGAACCAGGATAGCCGGAAACGGTTTGTTTAGTTGCCTACTGATAATGACTATCGATTTGTGTAGTTTTGAGACCAGTTTAGAAATTTTTTTACGTGTTTTGTTTCGTGTTTTTTTGACTGTGTACAATATTGAACACACTTTACTTTATAATTCCGGAACCGGAAGTCGGATCCAGATGAAATTCAGGAATGCCGTATGGGACCACGAGACCTTTCCTTTTTATCTAAGTTTGTCAAAATCGGTTCAGCAATCTCCGAGAAAACCTAGTGAGATTATTTGACACGTACACACACATACACACACACACACAGACATTGCTCAGCTCGATGAACTGGGTCGAATGGTATATGAAACTTGGCCCTCCGGGCCAATTTTCACTAGTCGGTTTTCCAAGTGATTGCATAACCTTTCTATATGAGAAAGGCAAAAACTTGTAGTAGGCAATGTTAGGGACATATCCTCGAGATTGATGTAAAACTGCTATCGACAAGAAGCGGATCACTTTAAAAATGCACATTTGTTTAGGTACATTGTTCTACTGATAAATTGTCCATTTCAAGCAAAATCTCATTAGATCTTTGTAAAATGCTTTGGATTCTGAAATGAACCGAAGGTTACCATTTACTTTCAACACAGTTGACAATTATTTCCACGAACAAAATTCCGAACAAATCGGTTGCCTCTCGATTGGCGAACAGCGCCCAAAGTAAATCTACCACATGCTTGTGTGCCCTTCCCTATAGCGCTAATATTCCGCACTGAGTCGTGGCACCCATGAGATTGGACATTGTATGGATTAGTGACGACACTTATTCTGATTGAAAATCAATTTTATAAAATCAAATTAAGAAGCAAAACTCTTTGCAAGCGTATGAGTAATGTCAACATCGTGTGCGTAAAACAAGTTCCGGCGCTTCTTTTCCTGATTTTAATCAATAAATCTTGCATATGGTTGAAAAATAAAGCAATTAGTTCATTCTGCTTAAAATTTCAATTCAAGAAAAGCGAAAATCTTAGTGTAAAACTCTTCCGTTTTTCTTGAAACTGTTCGAGAATAAATATTTCAGTTTCAGCTTACTTCCACTAACACATCTGATTAGCAACAAACACATTCATATATGGATTTCCTATTGGATATATGGATTTCCTATTTCATATATGGATTTCCTATTGGAAACTATTGCAATATAAAGATTTACGTACCTTCTATGAGTAAACCCGCAAAATAGGAACCTTTAACCTAACACGCGAAAGGCAATGGATATGGAATGTTGTAAAACTATTTATATTTCCGGAAAACCGCTTTTGTAACAGAAAATATTTAGTTCTGTTTGTTTTGTGTAGCGCAATCTAATACAAATGCATTGATGCAGTGATGCTAACTTTTGTCGTGAATACGACTTACTTTACTATAGGGTGCCTTTTCAAAATTTACCCTCTGAGAGAGTGATAAGTTTTTGATCGTGAATATTCTCTTGTATCTAACGAATCAACATAATTTTTGCTACATGCCATCGGAAATATGATCATAATTTTATGATAAAATATTCAGTTGTGTGACATAATCTCAAATAATTCAAAATTAAGCTTTTCTGAAATGTTTGGTATAAACGAGTATCAAAGAGGATAATTCATAAGGCGCGTCTGCCTTTCTCGTAATTTTTAAAGCTCATAGCACAGTGATCCGTGAAAGGATTTATATAATCTAACTACCAATAGGATTGAAATTTTTCAACTTAAGCGTGTATAGCAAAAACATTGAAGTATTTTAATAGTACACTATTGAAAAACCTGTCTCATTCGACCCATGTCAACAAGAGCCAATCAGAACGCGTTCTGATGAAGAGAACAAAATATCTGATGCTGTACAACAAATCGTTCGAGAAAAATGTTCCGAACAGTGTTTAATATCGAGCAGATGTATTTTGTGTCGTTTGCAAAGCTAGTTTCGCTTCCGACAAGAGCGATTACGTCACAGCTGCCAGTCATTTGCATTGGTTAAAAAAGCAACGGTGGAGAGCATTACACAAAATCAGCCGTTCTAATGGCTCTAAGTTTTCTAAAGAACTATTAGGATTTGTTGTTCGCAAATCGAAGGTAAATATCCTTAGTTTAGTGCAAATCTAGAACAGTTTGGTTAGATTTGTGCACTTTTCGCTGTGTGAAATTCACAGTAATCGAGATCAAGTGAAGCCTTCTCTGTTTTTGCGAAAAATGTTCCAGAGTTTAATGTCGTAGAGAAATATGCAATTTCACCCTTCTGAATGCTAGAAACGAGTCTCTACAGCATATTGATAGTTTCTTTCGATAAATTATGCAAATCCGAAATAAAATAATCGACATTAAAATTCTGTATGCGGTTTAGATAGGTTCTTGACACGTATATAAGAAAATGGAAAATTCAAATCAGTAATCAATGTTTCATTGTGTATCTTTGTAATATTGTTCACTGGCATCCAATCGTCCAGGAAAAAATTTCTCCAGTTGGGAAAGAAATCATCCAACCATGGTCGGCCCAATAATGGAATAAACTGATAGCTATGTTACAATTAAGGACCAATAATCGCAATTTAGCTTTTCTTTCTTTATATTCAACCTTAACCTTAACTTCCCCAGATATCTTCAACCTGGAACCTTTTATCACTATCAGTTGTTTAGAGCATTCAAATAAAGGAAGACTGAATTTAGAAACAAACAAATCTTTTCCAATTACTGAAACAGAAGAACCACTGTCAACTTCCATCTATACAGGAATATTTTCAATATTAACATCCAATAAACACGGATTGCTTATCTTGTTTATGAAAGAAACGGTCATACACTGTAAATCACCTGAGATATTACCATCTAAGTCCGAATCTTGGATCCTCAAGCTATCTGATGGCTCTGCTAAATGGTTTGCACTGGTAATAGCTTCCTGTGTGTCAACACGATTAACCGCCTTGCCGCACTCGTTCTTCCACTTGTAGTACTTCCTTCGCACATGTCCTCTGCGTCCGCAATGATAGCAGATATGCTGATCAATCGGCCATTGTTGATCGTCCATTTTGTATTGACCAAGAGCTGAACTAGCCGACGAATCACGATGTTTAAAACCTTGTGAGTGAAGCTGTACTCTCTGACTATCTTCCGTCGGTCGTATTTCAGGCCGAACACCAAGCCGACTTTTCACCGAACAGCGAACATTTTGCTGAGCTTCCCTCATCCGTTGAATAACTGCACCTCTACCTTGAGTCAAAGGGTACCTAGTGTCCAGTGAAGCTACTAAATCGACATCGCTTTTGAATGAGTAGCCGCCATTTCCCACGTAGCGATAATTTTCTCCGCCTGTTCAAGCGTCAACTTGGAGCTATCCTCCGTAAAAAGACGATGTTTAAGCGAGCCATCAGACAACCCAACCAAAATACGATCAAGAATAAGACGATTCTTTTGTTCCCCAAATTCGCAATGCTCCGCTTGGAGTTTTAATGAAAATATAAAATCGCTTGCCGATTCTCCCGGTTGTTGCACCTTTGTGCCAAAATTATATCTTCGGAGCAAGACTGAATCAATTTGAATATCAAGTCTCTCCTTAAGTTTTTGCACTAATACATCATACGACACTTCATCCATCATTGCTTCTGCGGGGTAGAGTTTTTCTGCCATACTGAACAAAAAATCTCCTCCCAAGATGAACATCTGATTCTTTTTTTCATTGTCTTTAACTTTGTTGACACGAAAATGGACCGCTGAACGTTTAATCCACGCAGCAAAAGAATGGCCCTTGCGGTAATATTCAATATTAGGAGTAACCACATAAGACATATTTGCTAAAATTCAGATCAAAATCAAACGTACAACAAATATCTATAAATTTTTAATAAACACAACAACTCTGAATCAACAATTATAAGCTTTATAATCAAGTCAAGAACTAAAAAGTATATCCGTTACTCACCGGAATAAAATGTCACTCACAAACCACGATGCCAAAATCAAACACCAAGAAATGAATTTGCTAAATTTATGTAATAGCAATTAATCTTCGTGCCTAACTGTCAATAAAAGAAAAAAAAAACACTCTTAGTACGGTATTAAAAAACTTGCTATGAAAAATATTTAATTGTTATCAAAACTGACGCCGCGTGAACAAAACCACCACACAATAACTATTCCCACATAGAAAAAAACACCACGCTTACCTTAGATGTCAATGCCGGAATAATCAGCAGCCTCCGAAATCATCCAACAACTGACTCCGTTGTTCCCGCTGCTATCTGCAACCTTGAAACAGCTCACGCCGAAAATCCAACCGTTGCCGAAATGTTCCAAAATTTTACTTTTACTTTCCCTCGTCGGCACTAATATGTATGTCGTTTCACTATCCGAAAAGGGGGTTTCTTTACAAGAGATTAAAATACGTCAAGTCAGTTCGAAGTGTAAGTACAAAAGTGAGCATTAGCTTATTTATTAGAAAAAGCGTAAAAGACAGCAGTGTTGCGCGCAGCTCTGATTTGTTTGCTGAATACACTCTAAAGTGTAAGTAATAAGAATTCAATATACAATAGAAATCATCAGTTTAGTGAAAATCCAAAATAATTTGATTTGTTTCGTGCACTTTTCGGTGTGCGAAAATCGTTCGAGAAAAATGTTCCGAACTGTGCTAAATATCGTAAATGTTCTAAAAGGCAGAAATGAATCCTGTACAGCATTTTGATAGTTTCTTTCAATGAAATATGCAAATCCGAAATGAGATAATCGACGTCAAAAATCGTTGAAATTTTTAGTAGTGAATAAGGGGAAAGTTTTGCAATTCACACAATCGATCAACTATCAATTCGAATTCGAATGTGTAAAGAAATCGTGTTAGTTTTATTCGTATTCACGACATCCAGTTATGTCTCTGACATTAAACACCCGTACTTTTTACTTCTGAAATTCCCGTGCCCGGCTGGGACTCCTCAGGGTAGGTTCCAATCTAGTACGCCAACCGAAATCCGCGACCCAAAAAAACACAACATGCGATCAAATGAATCTTATCAATACAGTCTGAACTGTGCTTCAATCTCAGAAGGATAGGGAAGTGTCCTTTGTAGGTTCTCTCCCCTAATGCTCTATACTACGCGACCCAAAATCCGAAACTCGATGAATAAGGCCTCCCTTCGTCCAACACTTACGGATCTCTCACCGAATGGATCATACACCTTAGTCTCAACGTCTTTTCGCTTACAAGCTAAGGTTAGTGGTTTATCTTCTCTTACTTGAGCTCATTCTATAACTTCTGCTTCGCCGGCATTCCCGCGTAGTCCCGATGACATGTGGCGACTTATCTAGGAAGTCTGGTTGTCTGTGGTCTCTGCAATGCGATATTCAAATCCGCTTTCAATGAAATATTCTAATCAGTTTCGGGAACGAACAAAAATCCCCCTCGTGGTCACGGGTTTAACTGTCGTCGCACTTTCGGGCCGAGAGCGGTGTATGTCGATAAGTTCGATGTTCATTGCCACAGCACCGATTCAGTTGCTTGTGGTGCACGTGATGCTTGATGTGCAGAACGAGGATTTGGATGGCCTTACTGCGTCCCTGCTAGTGTAACCGCGTTGCACCGCGATGATCAACCGGGGCCTTTTCTTGTAGTGGGTGAACTTTTCCGACTCGACCCGGTGCCCGTAGGGTGGACATTCGTTTGAATGTTGTAACAATTTTTGAACGGATTCAAAAACTAGTAGTTTTTTTTGTTTTTCTGGTAACAAACATTTATCAATTTCGTAATAAAGTTACCTGTTTATAATAGCTTACGTTTTCTTCAGAATAAGCGCCGAACATGTGCTTTACAGAACTGATAAAAAAACAATAGCCTTTTGTTAGTTGGCTCCTTTTTAGCCTCCGATTTTGATAATTACCTGATATCTAGATTTCCTGTAGTTTAAGTAACCTTTGGCCTTTTAATATATCGGATTCTAAACTGGCCTCACTAGACTTCGCTTTATGCACTGTACGCTTTTAGCACTAACGATTTTTTATTAAGCGCTAACCACTGACGTGTGATCAGTCCTCTGGTTGAACTACAAGAGACCGTCTTATCGAGTCATACTTTCTTCCTATTCATTACTTCGTCAAGTGGACCCGAAGATCAATTGATCGTTAATCGTGTCGCTTAAGTATCTCAAAGAGACTCTCTTGTGGTTTTCCGCTGGTAGGGTAACAGAGGTATTTTGGCCCACTTTAGGATTGATTTTATTTTGGCCCACTTTGAAGAAATATCCACCAAATGTTGTAATATCTTTGAAAAACCCTTCCGCAATAGGTAATTTAATGTGTTTACCTTCAAATTTATGTAACATGAGCTACTTCACATCAATTAAATCCGATAAAATCGATAAAGTTTGTTAGGTGGGCCAAAATATATGAAGTGGCCAAAATACCTCTGTTACCCTACTGCTGGTAGAGGTGTGTATAGTTTTCAACAGTGTTGGTGATTGCCGGAAATTTGACAGAAGCTGGTCGATATTTATCAATATTGTATACAACAATTTTAAAACATGAATTTAATGGAAAAAGAAGTGAATATTAATCGAAAATCACAACGTTTGAACATTTACTAGATGCATAGGGTTGTCAACCAGCGCAAATTTTCAATTTTTGAACAAAAAAATGTAAAATAGTAATTGATTAAAAAAGTAAGTCTTTAGAGTACAAAATTCATCATATTCATGTACTTTAAAAGGGCATAGAGTCAACCAGAAAAAATTTACTACTTTTGAACAGTTTCTAGTTTTATTTCAATAAAAAGTAAAGTCAATAGTTAAAGAAATTTACCAAGAAATAATTCAAAATTTTGAAAAAATTCAAAATTTTGAAAAACTTTAATGCAATACTTGAATGAAAAGGCGAATCAATAGAGTTATAAAATTATTAGGATCATGCCCTTTTTAAAGTGCATAGGGTTTACCAACAGCGTAAATTAACTATATCTGTAAAAACTCAAATATCACATCAAAACCTCCATTTACATAATAATCGAGGATTCGTCAACTGATGAGTGGATGTTAGAAAACGACTTAAGAAGCCGTTTCAAAATCCAAGATGGCGACTTCCGTTTAATCGATATTCATTACAAACCATCACAATATGAGTATTTTTCGAACGGATTTGATGAGTGGATGTTAGAAAACGACGTTAGAAGCCGTTTCTAAATACAAGATGGCGGCTTCCGGCATATCGATATTTGTTACAAACCATCACAATATGAGTATTTTTCGAACGGATTTGATGAGTGGATGTTAGAAAACGACGTAAGAAGCCGTTTCTAAATACAAGATAGCGGCTTCCGGCATATCGATTTTCGTTACAAACCATCACAATATGAGTATTTTTCGAAGGGATTTGATGAGTGGATGTTAGAAAACGACGTTGTAAGCCGTTTCTAAATACAAGATGGCGGCTTCCGGCATATCGATATTCGTTACAAACCATCACAATATGAGTATTTTTCGAACGGATTTAATGAGTGGATGTTAGAAAACGACGTTAGAAGCCGTTTCTAAATACAAGATGGCGGCTTCTGTATATCGATATTTGTTACAAACCATCACAATATGAGTATTTTTCGAACGGATTTGATGAGTGGATGTTAGAAAACGACGTTAGAAGCCGTTTCTAAATACAAGATGGCGGCTTCCGGCATATCGATATTTGTTACAAACCATCACAATATGAGTATTTTTCGAACGAATTTGATGAGTGGATGTTAGAAAACGACGTGTGGATGTTAGAAAAGCCGTTTCTAAATACAAGATGGCGGCTTCCGGCATATCGATATTTGTTACAAACCATCACAATATGAGTATTTTTCGAACGGATTTGATGAGTGGATGTTAGAAAACGACGTTAGAAACCGTTTCTAAATACAAGATGGCAGCTTCCGGCATATCGATATTCGTTACAAACCATCACAATATGAGTATTTTTCGAACGGATTTGATGAGTGGGTGTTAGAAAACGACGTAATCGATATTCGTTACAAATCATCACAATATGAATATTTTTCGAACGGATTCGATGAGTGGATGTTAGAAAACGACGTAAGAAGCCGTTTCAAAATCCAAGATGGCGACTTCCGTTTCATCGATATTCGTTACAAACCATCACAATATGAGTATTTTCCAAACGGATTTGATGAGTGGGTGTTAGAAAACGACGTTAGAAGCCGTTTCTAAACACAAGATTTTTTCTGAATAGAAGTATTTTTCGAACGGATTCGATGAGTAGAAGTTGAAAACGATACTTACAGTCGTTTCAACATCCAAGATGGCGGGAATGAGAATGAGCTGCATTATCTTTTTGGTGCGAATTTCGTTTTTGGTTATAAACTGTCATAAAGAACTTCATAACGACGTATTCGTGATTGTTTTCATTTCGATACTCTTATAAATCTTATATTGCTGCTGTGGAGGCGATCAAAAATCGCACTTTTGTGGTTTTTCAAAAAGAAATATTTTGGCACAAGCACACCAGCATAATGTAATCGCTTGCCTACTGCTGGTTGTCACTAGTATCAACATTTTCGATCGTTCTGAATTAAATGCTAGCGAGTGATACTGGTGAAGAAATTCAAGATAGCGACAGAATGAAAATATTGCACTTTTTAACGAAATTCAGGATTTGTTCCGAAAAATTGAGACAATATAAAAAATTAAGAATACAGATAGTAGTATTATACAGCATAATAATACTACTATCTGTATTCTTAATTTTTTCTATTGTCTCAATTTATCGGAACAAATCATGAATTTCGTTAAAAATACATTATTATACAGCAATATTAGTATAGATTACCCGGGTTGGCGGTTCAATGCATAGGACGCTGGTCTTACAAGCCAGTTGTCGTATGTTCGAGCCCCGACCTGGAAGGATTCTTACTGTCAGTAGGATCCATAGTACATGCAATGATTCTGTACACTAAGAATCGGCTGCGAAGTCTGTTGAAACAGAAAGGCTAAATTCCACCAAAGGAATGTTATGCCAAGACTTTGCTTTTAGTATATATTAAAACAACAATAAATTTCACATCAAAACAAATGTTCATTTCAGTTCGTGCTGGCATCTCATCAGACACAGTCGACAATTGCTTACGGTCGAGACGATAGAAACAAAGACAATACAGTGTAGTGAACAATAGAGTGTACGAAATGAGCAAATACGATTTAACAAAGCCTGAAACTTGGCCTACAAGGCCAAATTCAATTTGTATTGATTTCAAGCGCTGCAAAGTTCCCCCGCAGACCAGCGAGCAGTATGTTCGGGAATGTATGTCGCAGTACGGTGAAGTTCTTTCCATCGAAAGGGAAGTATGGCGGAATTTTTTTCCGGGTATCCGGAATGGCGTGCGAGTAGTACGTATGCAACTACGTAAAGCAATTCCATCTTACATAATTTGTGATCAAGACGGGATACATCCGTGTAAAACGCTGATTACGTATGAAAATCAACTGATTACATGTCAGTTTTGTGAACAACCTGCACACTACGGCAAACCTTGCACTGAAACTGCAAAAAGGACATCTTTAAACAAAAATAAGGACAACCGCCCAACAACGGAAACTAGTGAGCGCAGTACTTCTGTTGTACCATCAAACCCACCAACAACTGCAAATAATGCACAACAAGGCGCGTCTACAGCAACTAACAACCAACCCAAGAATGTGAATTACAAGGAAAACAAAGAAAAAACGGAAACCAACAACGATACCACCGATGCGGCAATGGAGGACGAGACGAGCCACGAACAAAGTGCCCCTCACTCATCGCAAGATAAAAATGGAAGCTCCTCTCCCCCTAGAAAAAGGGTGACAACGAGATCCAACGGTAAAAAAAATTATTTTATCTAATAAAAACATGGCTCATTCGGCCACGTAAAGTTTGTACGCAAATTGGCCTGAATAAAAAAATTTTTATAAAAAAAAATGTTCATTTCGTCCAGATCAAATCAAAACAAATGCACATCCTGTTTAGAACGATTCAAGTAGAATTTCTTATTGTTTGTAATATGACAAATGCTGATTAAAATATTTTTAAGAAGTAATAAGTTTGGAATATGTTATTGCCTGCAACGAATCTGTTGTTGAAATCTATATATATATATATATATATATATATATATATATATATATATATATATATATATATATATATATATATATATATATATATATATATATATATATATATATATATATATATATATATATATATATATATATATATATATATATATATATATATATATATATATATATATATATATATATATATATATAAAAGGATGTAAGTATGTTTGTAACGCGATAACTTCGGAACTACTGAACGGATTGCCACCAAACTTTGCACAGGTACTTATTGTCTTTCAGAGATGGTTTAGGGAGTATATTTATATGGGAGGTAGCGTAGCAAGTGTCATAAACAAGGGGGGTTCATGGAAAAATTCATATAACTTGACAAGAATCGATACGATTTGAAGACCGTAGAACCATTTTACATACCTTAGATATGACTACATGGGGGGTGGATGTAGCAAGTGCCTTTAAATAGGGGGTGTAATGTTTAAAACGGCATAATTCCGAAACTACTGAACGGATTGCCACTAAACTTGGCACAGATACTTCTTTCTCTTCTGAGATGGTCATAAGCGTATTTCTATGGGGGGAGGGAGCGTAGTAAGTGTTCTTAACAGGGGGAGCTCATGAAAAAAAATTGTCTAATTTGACGAGAATTGATACTTTTTTAAGACCATAGAAACATTTTGCATATATTAGATATGATTATATAGGGGTGGATGTAGCAAGTGTCTTTTAAAAGGGGGGTGTAATTTTTGTAATGACATAACTCCGGAATTACTGAACGGATTGCTATCAAACTTGGCACATGTACCTCTTGCTCTTCAGATATGGTCATAAGTGTATTTTTGTGAGGGGAGGGAGCGTAGCAAGTGTCATAACCAAGGAGGGGTCATGAAAAAATTCATATAACTTGATGAAAACCGATATTTTTTGAAGATCTCAGAAACATTTTGCATATCGTAGATAAAATTTAATGTTGGATGGATGCAGCAAGTGCCTTTAAAAAGAGGAGTGTAATGTTTGTAATGGCATAACTTCAAAACTACTTAACGGTTTGTTATTAAACCTGGTATATGTACTTCTTGCTCTTCAGATATGATTATAAGAATATTTCCATGGGGGGAGGGAGCGTAGCAAGTGTCCTTAATAAAGGTGGTCATTAAAAAAATTATCTAATTTGACGAGAATCGGTACTTTTTGAAGACACCTTTTGCACAACTTAGATAAGATTATATGGATATTCTGTTAGGAGAGGGTGTAGTAAGTGCCTCTAAAAAAGGAGTGCAATGTTTGTAACGGCATAATTCCGGAAGTATTGCACGAATTGCTATAAAATTTGGTACGGTTATTTTTTTCTCTTCAGAAATAGTCATAAAGATATTTTTATATGGGAGGAAGCGTAGCAAGTATTATTAACAGGAGGGGCCAAGAAAAAAATCATAAAATTTGACAAGAATCGATAATTTTTAAAGATCAGATTTTCTATACCTTAGATATGATAGATATGGGGAGTGAATGTAGCAAGTGCATTAAAAAAGGGGGATGTAATGGCATAACTCCGACACTACTGAACGGATTGCTATCACACTTGGCACAGATGCTTTTTGCTCTTCAGAGATAGTTGTAAGGGTATTTTAATGGGGGAGAGAGCAACTATCCTTAACAGGGATCATGAAAAAAACTATTTAATTTGACGAGAATCAATACTTTTTGGAGACCATAGATACTTTTTGTGCAACTTAGGGTATTCGTGTTGGGTGTCCCTCTAAAAAGGGGATGTTATGTTTGTAACGGCGCAACTCCGGAACTACTGAATGGATTGCTATCAAATTTGGCACAGATACTTCTTGCTCTTCAGAAATGATCATTAGGACATTTTCAGGGAGGAAAGTGTGTAGGAAGTGTCCTTAACATGGGGGGAGAGGGTCAATGACGAAATTTGAATAGAATCGACATTTAGACTAGAAGGAGGGGTTTTTGAAAATAAATTTTAATCCCATTTTTTATAAAACAAGAGAGTGGCAAAAATTTCAAGGTCGTATTTTTCTTTGAATAATTTCAAAGTATCTGGTTCCATTTTGCCGGGGAATTCAAAGAGCTAAGAGAAAATTATCTTTATCTGTCTATGAACGCGAGTGTATTTAAGTTTTAGCATAACTACGAAACAACTAAACGAATCGCCACCAAGTTTGGCACATGCACCAGAGAGTATATGATACTGAGCAGACCAGTTCCCTTGCTTGGTAAATTGCCTGTGCTCTCAGTCTCAATTAACACATGAACTAAACAATCCATGGCAATGCAATGAAATGAAGGGTTCGCTCTCGTTAGTACTGTACGAGAATGAAGAACTTTGCTTCACGGCGTTTTACAAGATGCGAAGCAAGGTCATACAGGCAATATTTACGGTGTTTTTTAAGTGTAGGTTTGCAGAAATCATTTTTGAACATAACGTTTGTACTCCAAGACCAAATTTGATCACATTTCAAAAATATTTCAGACAGTTTATAGCATAAATTTTGCATTTGAGTCCGTTTTCAAAACGATCCATTTTTTCTTGGAAGATTATACTGTGTATATATCCTAGAAACACAAAAAGAAATGTTTTTCAATTAATATTCATCGGAACTAAAAGTTATCAATCTAGTTTTCTCATTGGCATCTTCAATATGCGAACCGTTCATCAAATGCTAACCTCATGAAGCATACTCATCAGCTGGCAGATATGTTCAGAAACTAATGAACGTACGAAGCAGCTCTCCTTGCTTGGGTTGCGCTGTGAATTCTACCTAACATACGAATGTATAACATACACTTGACATGTTATGTCAGCTGTTTTTCAAAGAAGGGCGAATCTTCCAAAAGTAAACAAATCGTGTTGGCAAGCGTTTACATTATGCTGGTGTGCTTGTGCCAAAATACTGGCAGCTAGCAGAAATGCAAACGGGCCATATCGTAAGCATAGATCAATATTGGCGTACTTTTCCATTCAATTCATGTTTAAATTTTTTTTCAAAAGTTGTGAGTATTCGTTGGTATAAACCCTTATGCGCAAAATCTAATGATTTTCGATCCCTTAATTCCGTTGTAGTTCAAATATTATTACAATGTTATTTCTTTGCAAAAATTGTTTGCTTTCGAAAAAGTACAAAACTACGATTTTCGATCGCCTTCACAACAGCAATATAAGATTTTTAAGAATATCGAGATGAAAACAATTTATGAATTTCTTTACGACAGTTTATAATCAAAAATGAAATTTGCTCATTCTGTCCACCAGCTAGGATGTTGAAACTACTGTAACTCATCGAATCCGTTCAAAAAATACTCATATTGTGATCTTTTATAACGAATATCAACATGCCAGAAATAGCCATCTTGGATTTAGAAACGACTTCTTACGTCGTTTTCTAACATTCATTCATCAAATCCGTTCGAAAAATATTCATATTGTGATGGTTTGTAACGAGTATCGATATGCCGGAAGTCGCCATCTTGTATTTAGAAACGGCTTCTTACTTCGTTTTATAACATCCACTCATCAAATCCGTTCGAAAAATACTCATATTGTGATGGTTTGTAACGAATACCGATGAACCGGAAGTCGCCATCTTGGATTTTGAAACGGCTTCTAACGTCGTTTTCTAACATCCTCTCATCAAATCCGTTCGAAAAATAATCATATTGTGATCGTTTGTAACGAATATCGATGAACCGGAAGTCGCCATCTTGGATTTTGAAACGGCTTCTAACGTCGTTTTTTAACATCCACTCATCAAATCCTTTCGAAAAATACTCATATTGTGATGGTTTGTAATGAATATCGATGAACCGGAAGTCGCCATCTTGGATTTTGAAACGGCTTCTAACGTCGTTTTCTAACATCCACTCATCAATTCCGTTCGAAAAATACTCACATTGTGATGGTTTGTAACGAATATCGATGAACCGGAAGTCGCCATCTTGGATTTTGAAACGGCTTCTAACGTCGTTTTCTAACATCCTCTCATCAAATCCGTTCAAAAAATACTCATGTTGTGATGGATTGTAACGAATATCGATATGCCGAAAGTCGCCATCTTGGATTTTTAAACGGCTTCTAACGTCGTTTTCTAACATCCACTCAACAATTCCGTTCGAAAAATACTCATATTGTGATCGTTTGTAACGAATATCGATGAACCGGAAGTCGCCAACTTGGATTTTGAAACGGCTTCTTATGTCGTTTTCTGACATCCATTCATCAAATCCTTTCGAAAAATACTCATATTGTGATCGTTCGTAACGAATATCGATGAACCGGAAGTCGCCATCTTGGATTTTGAAACCGCTTCTAACGTCGTTTTCTAACATCCACTCATCAAATCCGTTCGAAAAATATTCATATTGTGATGGTTTGTAACAAATATCAACATGCCAGAAATAGCCATCCTGGATTTAGGAACGACTTCTTAGGTCGTTTTCTGACATTCATTCATTAAATCCGTTCGAGAAATACTCATATTGTGATGATTTGTAATAAATATCGATATGCCGGAAGTCGCCATCTTGTATTTAGAAACGGCTTCTTACGTCGTTTTATAACATCCACTCATCAAATCCGTTCGAAAAATACTCACATTGTGATGGTTTGTAACGAATATCGATGAACCGGAAGTCGCCATCTTGGATTTTGAAACGGTTTGTTACGTCGTTTTCTGGCATTCATTCATCAAATCCGTTCGAAAAATATTCATATTGTCATAGTTTGTAATGAATATCGACATGCCGGAAATCGCCATCTTGGATTTTGAAAAGGCTTCAAACGTCGTTTTCTAACATTCGCTCATCAAACCCATTCGATAAATACTCATATTGTGATCGTTTGTAATGAATATCAACATGCCGGAAATCGCCATCTTGGATTTAGAAACGGCTTCTAACGTCGTTTTATAACACCCACTCATCAAATCCGTTCGAAAAATACTTATACTGTGTTCGTTTGTAATGAATATCAACACGCCGGAAATCGCCATCTTGGATTTAGAAACGGCTTCTAACGTCGTTTTATAACACCCACTCATCAAATCCGTTCGAAAAATACTTATACTGTGTTCGTTTGTAATGAATATCAACACGCCGGAAATCGCCATCTTGGATTTAGAAACGGCTTCTAACGTCGTTTTCTAACATCCACTCATCAAATCCATTCGAAAAATACTTATATTGTGATCGTTTGTAACGAATATCAACATGCCGGAAATCGCCATCTTGGATTTAGAAACGGCTTCTTACGTCGTTTCTGACATTCATTCATCAAATCCGTTCAAAAAATACTCATGTTGTGATGGATTGTAACGAATATCGATATGCCGAAAGTCGCCATCTTGGATTTAGAAACGGCTTCTAACGTCGTTTTCTAACATCCACTCATCAAATCCGTTCATAAATATTCATATCGTGATGGTTTGTAACGAATATCTATGAACCGGAAGCCGCCATCTTGGATTTTGAAACGGCTTTAAACATTGTTTTCTGACATCCACTCATCAAACTTTTCATTTTATTATTCAAATAATATTTGAATTTTTTTTCCAAAAATTCCCTTTTTGCATTCGTTGACAACCCTACGCATCTTGACAAAGTTAAAAGCTACGGTATTTGATCCCGTCCACAGCAGCAATTTGAAATTCAACCATTTCATGGAACGGTACACGCTTAGAAAAAGTTACTCAAAGTTTGAGTACTAGTTACTCATTTTCAAATGATACATGGAAACGTCAAAAATTGAGTAGTTATCATCAATGATATTGAGTAACTCCTACTCTAAATTTGAGTTTAACGCAAAATCTCGTTTTATAGTTACTATTCGCATTCGCGATAAGTCTAAAAGTTGCAATAACCATTTGTAGCAACAGGTTGTATTTTTTGTTAGTGAGACGCGTATTTCAAGGGTGAGTCGATCAACACAAACGGTGTTGTGTCTGCAAAAACCGGAATGATCAGCTTCGTGTTGTGCTTTAAAATGGAAACGAATATGCTCAAATGTCATTTATGAGGAATAAGTGTTTGATTGGTGCCTGAGCATAACACACTACTCCAAGCGACCACCACTTGATATAGTATTGAGTTCAATTATTTAACATTTTAATACAATACAAGAAAAGGAGCATTTTTTTGCAAATTTGGTATATGTGAAATAAAATTTCACACAAAATTTGAGTGATAGTTACTCTGTTTTTGTACATGTACGAATAAAGTATTACTCAGTAAATGAGTAGATTTTACCCAAATATCGTTTCCAGTGGAAGAACTCAAATTTGAGTAACTTCGGAGTTACTCTAAATTAGAGTTGTTCCACTTTTTCTGTAGATGAGTGAGATCTTACTCATTTTTGAGTAACTATTTTTAAGCGTGTATGGATATGAAACCCGTCACTAATGAGACCGTTTTGAATTTCTTTATGAATGTTTATTGCCAGAAATGGAATTCGCACCGAAGACAAAATGCAGCCGATTCTATTGAGGACTATCATTCGATCGTTACGTTCATCGCCCAAAACGAGTAAGACTGTCGCCACTTCATTCATGAAGCGCTCGCTCATGACTGTCACATGCGACTTTCATCTATTTGGTTAGCGCGACATTCATGTGTGACAGCCCGAATAGTAGGCAACATGAAAGTTTCCGGCACACGACGTTCAAAAAAAATGTCAGCAGTTTCCAGCACTGCTCTCAATGCATGAACCGCGAGAGAATTTTTCTACATTTCTTCGCTCCACTTCATACTCTGAGTATTTCACGACCCTTAAAAAAAATGCAGTCTGATAATGATTGGTGCTGTGTGGAATTTACCAAGAGAGAATCGCAAGTTGACAATTATTGCAGAAAATCTAATGGATGATTCGACTTGATGATTCTCATACTAGGTTGTAATATTTCAAAACCCTTGTGTGGAGCATTCACATACATTTTCATAGACACAACTTATACAAAGGTGATATGCACATAGTTAGAATAAGCGGCAATAGTAAAATGATTCTATCGTAATTATCCACTGCTCATACAGAATCGGATCGCGAAACGAGAATAAGCGCCCGTTTGTTGCTTCAGAGTAGAGATGGTCGGGTATAGGAATTCTTATACCCGAACCCGACCCGTACCCGAGTGATCAGCAAAAAAAATTACCCGTACCCGACCCGTACCCGATGAAAAATTTAAAAAATTACCCGTACCTGACCCGAAACAGTGCGACTTTTGATTCGATTCTTTAGAACCACAAGTAAGCGTGCTCATTATCTTGACACACAAATAAAAATTCACATTCGAATCACTTGAAAAATCACGTAAAATGGTTCCAAATGTCAAAATGAATATTATACGTGACGACATTGAATGTTATGCGAACATCCCCTAAAATGAATAGAGTATCATCGGTTCGTTTACGGAATTGACCAAACATCAAATAATGTACTTGTATTCCCGGTGTGAAAAATTCAATTTTGAAAATGGTGAACAGTGAGTCCTTCAAGTGTAAGTAGTTTGAACATTCGTGAGAAATCTTTTTTCTCCGTGTATCTTAACTGGTGTAGTACGAGCGTTCTTTGTTGACTCTGTTTTTGCGATTTTCAAGTGCTATTAGAAAGGATTTGTTTCCATTCTTTTTTCATCGTCACCGGCTGTGCATCCGTTTCCGCAAGTGATTAAAGTATTCATCGAGTTTACTGCCGTTTATTCGCTTTTTGCTGTTTTTTCGGCTAATTTGTGGCGTGCTTTCGACCGTTAGCACCAGTCGCTGACATAGTCGTTCATCGCTTTGTAAAACAAATTGTGTCATCTTGATATCAGCTCGCTGTCGAACGTCGATCAAAACAAACATGGCAAAAAAACAATGCGGAGAGTGTCACCATGATATCAACGACTTGGAACCAATACGTTGTGGTTTATGTGAGACTCCTTTCCATATTAGTCAAAATTGCTGTGGATTCAATTTACGATCATGTAAAGAGGTGTTTGCTCAAGGTAAAGCAGTGTTTATTTGCACAAATTGCAGGGACCTGCTAAATGGCAGAAGCATTTGTGCATATATTTCGGACTTAAATGTAAACACTGTGCCCACCACTACTTGCAACACCAATATTGACACGCAGATACAGCAACTCACTGATATTGTCGAAACACTTAGCAAAAAAGTTGACTGTATCTCAAATAGTTCAAGTTCTAAGCCGCCTGCTCGGATACCCATATGGCCAACTTACAATGCGAAGCGTCGTCGTGGTGAAAATGGTGAAGCAATTCGTCCAGATACGAATCGGGGTACTAGCCAAATTGATTTTGGTGATCTGTCTGTTCCTTTCGTAACACCCCCGGCATCACAACCTAAATTTTGGCTTTACCTATCAGGCTTCCAGCCGTTGATCAGTAATGAGGATGTGCAGAAGATAGTTGCTCGCTGTTTGGAATTAGAAGCCCCTTTTGATGTTATTCGTCTAGTACCTAAAGGAATTGACACATCAAACATGACTTACATCTCATTCAAAGTTGGTCTGGATCCAGCATACAAGCAGCAAGCTCTCAACGCTGCGTGCTGGCCAACCGGTTTACTATTTAGAGAGTTTGTTGAGATTCCAAAAAACACAATGAGACGGCCATTCACCAACGATCCACCACCAACGATTCCAACACAGCAATAATTAGTAGTAGCGGAAATGGTTTAAATGCAACGCGATTTTCAGTGGACGGTGGGTGCCTTCGGGCCCCCACCAGAGGCGAGTATTTGAACGCATCGTTCGGTTTATCTGCATTCAATGATTGTCCTTTGCAGCCACTATCTTCCAATGATATCATGGTCTACTACCAAAACGTTAGAGGATTGAGGACGAAAATAGATGACTTGTTCCTGAATTCTGCAGAATGTGACTTTGACGTGGTGATTATGACTGAAACTGGTCTTGACGATTGCATAACTTCTCTGCAGTTATTTGGGACGGCCTACAACGTTTTTCGATGCGACCGTTGTCAACGCAACAGTAATAAATCGCGCTTCGGTGGCGTGCTAATAGCTGTGGCACAGCGATACACTAGTAAAACGATACACACGATGGCTGGACAGAATTTGGAACAAATATCTATCGCCACGAAAATTAAAGGTAAAAATCTAGTCATATGTGCTATTTACATTCCCCCGGATCGAAGCCAGGATCTAAACGTGATCAATGAGCATATTGCTTCTTTGAACGAATTGTGTGATAAAACTTCGGACGACGATACAGTTATTGTGTGTGGTGATTATAACCAGCCTCGTATGCAGTGGAGTAAGGGCAACAATAGCATTGTTTGCTGTACCTCACAATTGCCACCTGCTAGTCACACACTGCTTGATGGAATGGAATTCCTTGGTCTCGGACAGAGGAATCTGGTGTATAACTTGCTAGGCCGAACACTCGATCTTTTGTTTTGCTCTAACGATTGTGTAGTTGATCGTTGTCTTAACCCGTTGCTTCCCGTGGACAATCATCATCCGCCGCTAACCATTCAACTGTTTACGATTGCGGATAGTACCCAATTGCCGACGATTAGCGATAGCAGTGCCTCCCGTCCATTGAATTATCGGTTGGTGGACTTCTTTGCTTTGTCCGATCATCTTAACAATGTCGATTGGGACTTATTGTTTGGTACCGGTGATGTCGATGATATGGCAGAGATCTTCTGCGACGAAATCAATCGTTGGCTTGAGTCAAATGTACCTCGTGTTAGGCAACCCGTTTCTCCTGCTTGGAGCACATTAGAATTACGCAAATTAAAACGAGAGCGTAATGCCAAACAGCGCAAATTGCTTCGACGACGTAATGCTTCCAACGTTGCTAACTTTCATCGATCTGCCAATGCTTATCGTGCTCTTAATGCTAGTTTATACAAAGCATATGTACTTCGCATGCAGACTAGTCTAAGACGTAACCCTCGTAGTTTTTGGCGATTCGTTAATTCGAAAAGAAAAAACTCATCTGTACCTACAAATGTTTTCCTCGAGGATGAGGCTGCCCAATCAGTTTCTGAATCTTGTGAATTGTTTGCCAGGCATTTCGCTGGTGTGTTTCATAGTAATCTGACTTCAAATGAAGAGACGGAAATTGCTGTTACTGATGTTCCTGCTGACCTAATTAGTTTGAATACTTTCATCGTTACCTCTGAGATGGTTTCACGCGCTGCAAAAAAGTTGAAATGTTCATATTCTCCCGGGCCAGACGGTTTACCCGCTGTTGTTTTAAATCGATGTATTGGTGCATTGGCTGAACCATTGAGTACAATTTTTAGTCGATCTTTTGAGCAGGCAAAATTCCCATGCATATGGAAGCAATCGTACATTTGTCCCATATTTAAAGACGGCGATCGGCGAAATGTTGCTAATTATCGTGGGATTACCAGTCTCTCTGCCTCATCTAAACTTTTTGAAATGATTGTAAGCGATGCCATATTAGATCGAGTGAGGAATTACGTTTCATTTGATCAGCATGGATTCATACCAGGAAGATCAGTTTCGACGAATCTGTTAACATTCACGTCTAAGTGTATCGCTAGCATGGAGGAAAAAACTCAAATGGATGTTGTCTACACTGATCTAAAAGCAGCATTTGACAAAATCGACCACGAAATACTTCTTTGTAAATTATATCGTCTCGGATTCTCTGCGCAGCTCGTGTCCTGGTTAAGATCATATCTGACTGGTAGAGTATTACGAGTGAAATTGGATAACTGCACATCATCTCAATTTACGAACAATTCAGGAGTTCCTCAAGGTAGTAATTTGGGACCATTACTTTTCGTACTGTTTTTCAACGATGTCTCATTTGCTTTGCCAAATGGCTGCAAATTGATCTATGCAGACGATTTAAAATTGTACCTCGTAGTTCGTACCGTAGAGGATTGCCAGCGGTTACAATATTTACTAGAATTGTTCGTAGATTGGTGTCACAGAAACAAGCTAATTATTAACGTGGCAAAATGTCAGGTGATTACGTTCCACCGTACTTTGAATCCTGTGAAATTTAATTACAGTATTGGTGGCTCTGTTCTGACTAGAGTTAACCAGGTGAGCGATTTAGGAGTATTGTTGGATGAAAAACTGACCTTTGATTCACATCGATCACTGATCATTTCAAAAGCTTCACGTCAATTGGGATTTATTTCAAAAATCGCTAAGGACTTTAAAGATCCTCATTGCTTGAAGGCATTATACTGCTCACTCGTTAGACCTATTCTTGAGAACGCTTCATCAGTTTGGTTACCGTATCAGCTCTCGTGGTGCATGCGAATTGAACGAGTTCAAAAGCGGTTTGTTCGTTTAGCATTACGGAATTTACCGTGGAGAGATCCCTCGAATCTCCCACCATATCCGGATAGATGTCGACTAATCGGAATCGAATCGCTGTTACGTCGCCGTAAAATACAACAGGCAGTAGTTATTGCAAAACTGATCAACGGAGAAATCGATGCACCGGAATTGCGATCCGAAATTAATTTTCGAGCACCGAACAGAACCCTGCGGAATGGCACTCTACTTCAGCAAAGATTTCATAGAACTAGTTTTGGATGTAATGAACCGATAACCGCTGCCATTCGATCATTCACTGCTGTAGAAGATCTTTTTGAGTTTGGCGAATCATCCAGCCGCTTCGCTAGTAAAGTCAAACGATCTTCTGTGTTTTGATATTTTTTCTAGTCTTTAATTTTTGTTTTTAATTAAATTATGTGTATTTTGTTTTTAATAATGTTATGTGACTATTAGTTTTAGATGTATTGTGATAATTATTATATGTTGTTTTTTTAAAAGATGGTGGTTTTTGCGCCCGTTTGAGAATGACATATTTTATGTTCAACTCAAATGGGTTTTTCTCCACCCATATCCATGTAGATTTCGTATCCGATGGATATTACAATAATAAATAAATAAATAAATAAATAAAATAACAGTTTTCTGGTATCTGAATGTGATACACTTAGCTAAATTTTCTTTTTCACATTATATGATATTCTAATGATTTTGCACTATTAGCATTTCCAATAATAGTTACAAGATGTGTTCAACATCATGTCAAATATATGAGATAATCTTATAAAACATAAAACTCTTCTTAACATTATTTTTACAGGATTTCCATATAACGAATGAAATTTCCAGTCTGAGTCAAATTTATTGGCGCGTCTTATAACCATTACTAGATATCCGCACAACATACATTGGAGCAATTTATGAAGCGCATATTATATTCACTTCGAATTTATTTAGATAGGTTCATATATACCATATGACTAGTTTATATATATATATATATATATATATATATATATATATATATATATATATATATATATATATATATATATATATATATATATATATATATATATATATATATATATATATATATATATATATATATATATATATATATATATATATATATATATATATATAACTTTCAATGGAGGTCATACGAATAGTAGATAATTGCAAACTACTACTTTTCTTTGAAGATTCAAGCTATACTAGTATTCCGTTCGGTAATTGCGAAAGAGAAGTGAGATCCCGAGACTGAAAATTCAAAAAAATGAATCTTACTAGACAGATAGAGTAATGAAACGTACCGGATATATATTTCATGGTCCGTTAACGCATATCCTTGAACGAAGTTGGATGAGCTGTTTTTTCAGCGATTACATTGAGATGCGGAACTTCCTGAAAAAAAATGGTCTGGAGCAGTTGACGAATATCGAGGACACAACTATTCCTTCAGCTTCAAGCAGTACGATTCACGACTTTCATCGGATTTCCATATAAATTATATGGGATATTTTTATAACTTTCATTATGATAACGTCCATTCAGATTTGACGTACACATTAAATAAAGATTATAAGTTTCTATATAATTTTTATGAATTATATTCGGCATATGATTCATATGACAAATCTAATGAATATAAATAAGATTTTCAATTCAGTGTACTACACTACATTTTATATATGAATCAAATAATTTTTACTGGATTGTGCATTAAACAGTTTTAAAATGGCAGTCCATTAAAATCTACGTGAAAAGTAGGGTCTGACCGCAACATTTTAGAGCTAAGGCAGTGTGACCTATTAAATATGTTTAATTAATTAAAAAGTAGGGTGGAAAATATTCACATAACTTTTCACGTAACTATGATTGATAGTTTTTTTTTAAATGAAGAAAAGAAATGTTTTTTTCTGGAAAAAGATGCCAGTTGTCAGGTCTGGTCCTAGGCGCGAATGTCAAAACCCCTTGAATCAAATTGTTTATTTTTCGGAAGATCTGTTTTGCAATAAAAAATTCTCGTCAACGTGTAAACATATTTATGTGAAGGGGAACGGGTATAGCGTGAAGGGTAAGTCGATGCCTTTCACGCTGCCCACCTGGGTTCTATTCTCAACCCCGCACATAGGGTCAAAAAATTTCCTGGCCCGAAGAGGTGAATGACAACAATGTTAAAACCTCTATAATCGAAAAAAAAAATAAAAAAATATTTATGTGAAGTACAAATGGTCGGGTAATCGATCAGAAAAAAAAATTTACCCGTACCCGACCCGTACCCGATTGAGCAGTAAATTTTTTTACCCGACCCGACCCGTACCCGAGTAAGCAGTAAATTTTTTTACCCGTACCCGATAGAAAATAAAATTTTTTTCCCGTTCCCGACCAAAAACCCGTCGGGTACGGGTACGGGTCGGGTTTCGGGTAAAATACCCGAGGCCCGAACATCTCTACTTCAGAGGGAATCCCCACAGCAGCGAGCTAACCTTTGATTCTCAGACAGGTCATCGAAAGAAATTCGCTCTCGCACTGGTGTCTATTCTATGTTAAATGAACCATGCCGGTTTTTTTGTTGCTGCGATGATATCCGTCTCTCTTTGGCACTGATTGAATCGTGTGAAGAGTTGCTAGTGAGCGTTCTTTGATACGATAAAAGTCATCCTTGGTTTTTTATTATATTAAAAAATCCTTCAGCACAAAAACAACAACGTTGGCTTTTTTATCACTCCATCATTGGTTTCGTGTAATGGTACGATGCCTGTTCCGGCCAAAACAGTGTGTATGCTTCGTGGGGTCGAAGGAAAGACAACTTGCGCTTCTGGAGACATTCTTTTTATGTATTTGGCTGTTGATAGTGTCGGTCGTTATGAAAGGCTTGCTGAATTTACCGCGTTCACGAACCGCCTGCCACATCAAGTACTTCTTGACAAATTATTAGACCTTCTTCTATCGGAACTTCTCTAGGTAGGCCTTGCCGACCAAAAACTGCAGGCCGATAATCTGCTTCGTCCTGCTTTCATTTACGGCTTACGACGGTCCATTACGATGCATTTCGGCTGCATCATATTCTATTTCTTCGGGGTCGTCTTGAAATCTTTCGAATCGTTGTTTATTTTCATTATATTCGCTAAGATTATCTTAAGTTTCGTAAATCAATTCTTAGTCGAGTGTATTGTATATAAAGCTTATGTCATTGGCTGTAATGATGCGATCTATACTGTTCTTGACATCCAATACATAAATCTTTTGAATTTAGAAAGATTCTTAGTATCAATAAAATTGTAGTAAACTCATTCTGCAAACTGGCAGCGAAATCTGTTGAAACGTGAAGTTCGATTTCTAAACGGAATGTATTGCCAAGATTTCACTTTGCTCGTTTGCTACTGTTACTTGAGCCAAAGCAAAGTCATGGTATGACATTCTTTCTGTATAATTTGACTTTTTGTTTCAACAGACTTCGCAGTCGATCCGTAGTTACATAACCATTGCTTAGTTAGGAGCTTGCACGCACGTCTTTACACTTCGCGTGACACTCGCATTCTGACAGTAACCTAAAAATCCTTCCTAGTGCTACATGATTTATCTTTTAAAAAAATTGTATTTTTTCAGAGAAATGATGATTGTGTTTGTCTACGATACTATTAGGAATGATGAATTTGATGACCCAGTTAAATCAGTGATATACTTCCATCCATCGTGGGTTTCCGAAGCGCAAAAATTGTTGCTTTGTGGGCAACTTATGGTAAGTTATATCTTATTTTGATTTTGCTCATAAATCTCAACAGCAGCATGTTAAGCTACCAACGGATTTAGCAAAAATAAAGTAGACACTAGATTATGGTCTTCGATTAAGACAATGGGGTCTATTTTTTGTTGAGCTATTTGTGTAATGCGTTCTATGTTATTACTTTTTCAATTTAGTTCGATTTTACTATTCATTGTACTATTTAATTTTTGTCGTTAATACAGCCTAGTTTACTATGGGATGCCTTTGTAAAATTTACCCTGTACAATGGGTAGAACTTAATCGCGAATTTCTCTTGTTTTATATAATGAAGACACATAATTTTTTCTTCATAGCATCATAAATATAGTCAACAATTTACGATAAAATTTTCAGTAGTATGAGATAACCACGAATAACTCAAAATTTAAGTTTTCCTAAATGTTTGCTATGAACAAGCATTAAGGTGAAATTCAGTGCCAAAAGTAAGGCACGCAAAACTTCATCCGCTTGAATTGAACGAATCATCGCACATAGCGTATTGTGCAAAACAAACACATATAAATACGGAATATTTTCAGAGGTTGAGTGTAGTGGATCTACGGCATGATTTGTTCACTTGTAAGACAGAAACTAACTTTGATCAATTTATAATTAAAATGCCAAACCAAAACCAAAATTGCCTTTCTCGCCTATTGCGAAAATGTGTATTGTTACAGATCCAAACTATGTACCATTTAATGAAGAAGCTGAATATTCAAACAAGATCTTTTATATATGTAATTACAACTGGTTTGTAAGATGTTTATTGAAAATATTTAGTTTTTAGTTATAGTTTTAGAATTCTTAAGTTCGGTTTCCGGATATTCTTTCAAATCGCTATACATTTGTATTTTCGAGATATTGCAATTTATGCCATAATAATTCCCAACTTAAATTCAAATGTCCTAGATGGCTAAAAACGATTTGTTTTGATTTTTCCAATTTATGACTGAACATTGTGTTTTTAATTTAATCGGTCTTGTCCCCTACACAACACCGTAATTTTTTGATCTTGTATGTTCCGTCTTATAATTGTACTTTTACAATTATGTAAGTGACGTAGTTTGCAAAATTTACACAATTAAACAGCTAGAGAGTGCGTTTGTCGATATTCAGATGTATGGAAAAAAAAGCATGTCGGTTTTATTCGTTTTCACGTCATCCAGTTATGTCTCTGACATTACCATCCCGCATTAATTAGTATTTTTAGCACAGATACTGGTATTTCGAATTGCTTTCTTGCAGTCTTCATCAGTGTTTCAGTTTTAGGTATGTTCACCCGATATAAAAGCCACTTTCTCATTTAAAAGCAAAGCAAAGTCTTAGCATTACATTCCTTTTGTGGAATTTGGCCTTTCTGTTTCAACAGACACAGCCGATTCTTAGCGTACAGAATCATTGCAGTACCAGAGATGTCCATCTCCTCTGTGTGACGAAGAGCAAGTATGATGGTTGTAACGATTGGAAGATGAGTTTATATAAGTATTGACGGCTTTTTCAGTCCCACATCACTAGGCAAACAAATTAATTCTTAAATTGCCCGACGTTTCGGCCGTTTTTGATGGCCTTTTTCAAGGGAAACTGTAAAGTTGTGTTTTTATTATTGTCAAAAAGAAGGTACAAAACAAGTTACATAAATACAAATACTACAAACATATTTTAAACTCACTTTAGTCATTTCGTTTTTGTCGAGTATGTTGATTACCAACGGTAAGAAGTTCAACAATTTTAAACGGCTTTAATTGCTTCGCAGATATTTGCATTTGGTAGTCGATAACAGTCGCATACTCTCTGGGTGTACACATGCTTCACAACGGTCAGTAGAAATTTGGTGAACAAACTGGTGTTGCTTGTGTGCTTAGTGAGACACGTGATACACAATCATTTTGCTCTCTGTTGTGACTCTTTTTCGGCGACTAGTGATAGCTTTAATTGTGTGTAAAATGCCTGCGTAGATAGTGTTGAGTCTGTCTACATCGGTACGATGATTGATGGTATTGGCTGTGTTTGTAATATGGCACATCTCTAGTATGGGTAAAGATGACGATCGGTGGGTTCTGTCGATGATTTTGGCTTGTGCTGTATTAAACGTGTGATTGTGTTGAATCATATGTTGGATCAGGGCAGTTTTTTCCCCAAGACTGTTCATCTGTTCATCGTTGCTGTTTTTACCAGCGTCTCTCAGTTTGTGATAAATACGTCGACGATTTGTGCATGGCTATTTCCAAGGACCAAGTACAATATACACTCGATATGTTCAATTCATACAATCCACATTTACAATTCACCAAGGAGGAAGAATCAAACAACAAACTACCATTTTTAAACACGATAGTAACGCGATAATCAGATCAAACAATGTCAACCATGTAGTATGCCAAACCCATCTCATCGAACCGACTTCTTAATTTTCTCTAGTTTCATCCGCTATTATGAAAATAAATGTCGCTGAAAATGTCAGGCTGACTAGTAATAATTCTAGTCAGTGACGATATCCAGCGCAAATTCCTTTTAATTTCGCTTACGCTGATTTATTTTTGAAATCTTTCGGATATCCGGGAAGAAACAAGTAGGGCATAAGAGCGGAAGTACGCTTTTATGCTGGCTACGGTTCTCCAGCGGACTGTACCTATATAAGGGAAAGAGAGTTTTATTTAAACGACTAAAGATACTTAGCCAATTCTCTTGTTCGAGAATTCCTTTTGTTTGATGTGTTCCTGGCGAGCTGGCTTCCTTCTACAACGGCTGGTGGCGACGTCCTTCTGGGATTTCTTTCAAACTGACTGAAACACACTGGCTGTTCTAAAACTCATCTAAGACTAGATTATTTCAAATTTCTTAAACTATATATACATACATTTTGAAATGAAAATGTTGCGCGACACGCATTGCAACATTTACTGTTATCTCTTTTCTCCTTCCGTGCTGACGTTACTATTCGTCAGCACGGGTAAACAAATTCCTGGTGCCTCACTACTACATAAAATTTGATTAGATGGTTGCACTCCCTCCTAGAAGGTTCAAGTTCAAGTTCAAATCTTGCTTAGCCGTCCTATCTAAACATATGCGGCACCTTATCTGTATGCTTGAAGAGCATGTTAATTATTTCACCAGATGTTTCCATGACGGTTGCTAGATCGTCGATTTATTGCATTCTTCGTTAGAGATGCATTTATGACTTTATTACCACAACCCTCCGAGAGCAAGTTCTAACCGATATTTGTTATCGTTCCCTTTTGGAGTTTGTTTATGTTTTGTTCCTTCGCATTTCGTCATGGTCCTTGCTAGTTAATTTACATTGCCATCAGCACCAGCCTATCTGGTGTCTCGACCCAAACTTAGGCTTCCACCGCTATATGAATCAGTGCAATATTAATGCATAAGGGATGCGAGATTTGATGGGTAAATAACAGTTCTCATGACTGCGCTGGGAACGAACTATCGGGACAATTACTTCTCACGATAAGTGCTCCTTTAAGCACGTATTTTTTATATTTTCGTTTCTTTTGGTTGATAAATAAAGTCTATTAATGCCATCATCTAACGAATGCGATTGTAGCAAGCACTACGCTCGACAGTAAACTTTATAAAAAGAGTAACCAGTCTCTCCACGAATCAAGACCACAGTTTTCAGCGCAATGTAATCTTCCATCATCTTCGCACCAACAACTATCCAACATCACTAATAAACAGGCTTATGACTCGCAACAATAGCCCTAACAACATAAAACGGATAACTGACACTCCATCAAGCAACAGTTCCAGCATAAACAACAACATAGATTTTACCTACAGATCACTACCACATATTCCCTCTCTAAGTACGACAATAGCCAGCATTCTCAAAGCAGATTATCCTCAAGTCAAAATAACGCAAAAACCGATCAAAACCATTGCCCGCATTCTTCCTAGCACCAAATATCCAATAAACCCCATGCTTCAATCAAACGTTATTTACGCAGTATATCATGTGAAGACTGTAATAAGTGCTATATCGGTATGACAAGAAATCAACTAAAAACAAGGCTCTATGGGCATAACAGCAACATAAAACAGTACCACAAACTGAGAGACGCTGTTAAAAACAGCAACGATGAACAGATGAACAGTCTTGGGGAAAAAACTGTCCTGGTCCAACATATGATTCAACACAATCACACGTTTAATACAGCACAAGCCAAAATCATCGACAGAACCCACCGATCGTCATCTTTACCCATACTAGAGATGTGCCATATTACAAACACAGCCAATACCATCAATCATCGTACCGATGTAGACAGACTCAACACTATCTATGCAGGCATTTTACACACAATTAAAGCTACCACTAGTCGCCGAAAAAGAGTCACAACAGAGAGCAAAATGATTGTGGATCACGTGTCTCACTAAGCACACAAGCAACACCAGTTTGTTCACCAAATTTCTACTGACCGTTGTGAAGCAAGTGTACACCCAGAGAGTCTGTGACTGTTATCGACTACCAAATGCAAATATCTGCGAAGCAATTAAAGCCGTTTAAAATTGTTGAATTTCTTACTGTTGCAATCAACATACTCGACAAAAACGAATTGACTAAAGTGAGTTTAGAGTATGTTTGTAGTATTTGTATTTATGTAACTTGTTTTGTACCTTCTTTTTGACAATAATAAAAACACAACTTTACAGTTTCGCTTGAAAAAGACCATCAAAAACGGCCGAAACGTCGGGCAATTTAAGAATTAAATCGTTTGCCTAGTGATTTGGGACTGAGAAAGCCGTCAATACTTATATGAAGAGCAAGTATAATTTCTCCCCTCGCCCTGACAACATCAACAGCCAAATACATAAAAAGCTCTTCTCGTTCACACATATACAACACTGTTATATAAAGTGTGCACGCATCATGAGAGCGAGTGTTTATTCTCTTTCAGCTCTACCCCTGGATCACACAAAATTGCTACAGATATTTTCTCCGAAGTGTGCACGCCGGTGAGGACTGTGGTGTACGGTTCGCATAAGAGAAGCGTGCACTGAAATGAAAATCTTATTTATATTCATTAGATTTGTCATATGAATCATACGCAGAATTTTATTCATAGAAATTATATGGAAACTTATAATCTTTATTTAATGTGTACGTCAAATCTAAATGGACGTTATCATAATGAAAGTTATAAAAATATCCCATATAATTTATATGGAAATCCGATGAAAGTCGTGAATAGTTGTGTCCTCGATATTCATCAACTGCTCCAGACCATTTTTTTCAGGAAGTTTCGCATCTCAATGTAATTTTAAATCGCTGACAAGACAGCTCCTCCAACTTCGTTCAAGGATAAGCGTTAACGAACCATGAAATATATATCCGGTACATTTCATTACTCTATCTGTTTAGTAAGATTCATTTTTTTATTTTCAGTCTCGGGATCTCACTTCTCTTTCGCAAATATCATGAGGTGCTCCCTTACCGAATGGAATACTAGTACAGCTTGAATCCTCAAAGAAAAGTAGTAGTTGGCAATTATCTGCTATTCGCATGACCTCCATTGGAAAGTTATATATATATATATATATATATATATATATATATATATATATATATATATATATATATATATATATATATATATATATATATATATATATATATATATATATATATATATATATATATATATATATATATATAAATAAATAAATTTTATAAAACTAGTCATATGGTATATATGAACCTATATAAATAAATTCGAAGTGAATATAATATGCGCTTCATAGATTGTTCCAATGTATGTTGTGCGGATATCTAGTAATGGTTATAAGACGCGCCAATAAATTTGACTCAGACTGGAAAGTTCATTCGTTATATGGAAATTTTGTCAAAATAACGTTAAGAAGAGTTTTATGTTTCATAAGATTATCTCATATATTTGACATGATGTTGAACACATCTTGTAACTATTATTGGAAATGCTAATAGTGCAAAATCATTAGAATATCATATAATGTGAAAAAGAAAATTTAGCTCAGTGTGGGGCAATAGCGCAATTTATCGTTAGAATTTAGTTTTTCTTTGTTGCGAAAAAGATTGTCATAGCAAGGCCATCGTTATCTTCTATAAATTTAAAAATTAATCACAGAAGTGTTCGCTCACTAGCACGCACCAGTGGTCACTTTGGTGTATTTAGGCGAGAGCGCGTGAGAGCGATTTATGCTAAGAGAATGTGTTTCACTCGCGCCAGCTATATTATATATTATATATATATTATACTATATTCCTACTGACACTTACAATCCTTTCAGGTCGGGGCTCGAACATACGACAACTGACTTGTAAGACCACTGCTCCATGCATTCAACCGCCAACCAGGGTATTCCTCATCCACTAAGTAATAAACTAATGAGTTAAAGTTTTTGCACTAATATTTTCCCTTATTTCACAATTCTTACTGAGATGTAATCTAAGGCTAAGCTATAGTTTACTCTTCAAGTCTATATATCATACAATTCATTCAATAACTGTGCGTCCGTTCACACCAGATACTGTTCTGATGAACACATGTAGTGCGATGTTATTATTTGTTACTGTTACTGTCTAACTTCTGTGGAATGCTCTGCTATAACAGTTCGGCTGATAAGTTCGTATCGTTTAATAGAAACACACATTTTTTTTGCCAAAATTCGTTTTTATTATTCAACATAATTGCCATCAGAGGCGATACAGCGATTATAGCGATCTTCCAACTTTTCGATACCATTTTTGTAGTACGATTTGTCCTTTGCCTCAAAATAGGCCTCAGTTTCAGCGATTAACTCTTCATTGCTTCTAATTTTTTTTACCAGCGAGCATTCTTTTGAGGTCTGAGAACAGGAAAAAGTCACTGGGGGCCAAATCTGGAGAATACGGTGGATGAGGGAGCAATTCAAAGCCCAATTCGTTCAATTTCAGCATGGTTTTCAATCACCAATTCGTTATTGTTTTTGATCGATTGTGAGCTCACGCGGCACCCATTTTGCACAAAGCTTTCTCATATCCAAATATTCGTGAATAATATGTCCAACACGTTCCTTTGATATCTTTAGGATGTCAGCTATCTCGATCAACTTCACTTTACGGTCATTGAAAATCATTTTGTGGATTTTTTCACATTTTCATAGGTAACAGCCTCATTTGGACGTCCACTGCGTTTATCGTCTTCGGTGCTCATATGACCAGTACGAAATTTTGCAAACCACTTACGAATTGTTGCTTCGCCCGGTGCAGAGTCTGGATAATACTCATCAAGCCATTTTTTGGTATCGGCGGCACTTTTTTTCATCAAAAAGTAGTGTTTCATCAATACACGAAATTCCTTTTTTTCCATTTTTTTCACAATAACAAAAGTAGCTTCACTCAAAATGCAATATCCCACAAACTAATAATCAGACAGCTGTCAAATTTATACACGTATCTTTCGAAGGTTGGTACTAACTGAAAATGGTATGGATTTAATTCTAGTGGCGCCCTCTCATAGAAACGATACGAACTTTTCAGGCGATCTGTTATGTTATTGTTCTTGAAATAAAGAAGATAAATCCGAATATGGTAAGTTTGGAAGATTTTCTAATGTAAGATAATTCTATGGATATTTCAATTCAAGCGAGTGATGATATTGTTGTGTACATATAATATATCATACATATAATTAATATTCCGGTACTGATTGAACAAAATATGTTTAGTTTCCATTTGAAGTATACATGAAGTATTTCTCCATGTTCCAAATTTAAATCTACTTAGAATTCTAATGATGGTATATTGAATAATTATTTAACATCTCATCTTGAATTGGTGATACGATTATTATCCAGTTCTATTTGACATTGTGCAAATTGATTCAAATTTGATCCGTTAGGTATTATTGCTTCAATTTTTTTATTTAATAATATAAGTTTATATGCACACAGCTTAAACTCTAAGATACCGTGGGCATTTTCTAATTTTAAACATCTAATTACTTTAAACTAGTGTAATTTCAACGATTGTGGTGTTGTCGTACCACAAAAGTTGAAATTATACTCTGGGGAATCCTGCCTCCAGATGGTAGTCGGCAATGGTTGATGGGTTGGAGCTTATCTCGGTGAAGCTGGCTCATATCGATGTTGGTCGCATCCTCCTGTCCGTATGGGTCCGCTGAAAACACCCCCGGGTCACGAAGACCCGGTGAGTGGCCCGCATGCTGGTCATTGTCAAGGGCGGCTTTCGGTGAGCCACGGTTGGTAATTTTGTAAACGAGAAAGAGAGAAACAAAGAAGTAATGATGCATGAAATGAATTTAACACAATGATGTATTAAAGAATGTAGCCATCGTCCCAGTTCGCCATTGCACTGAAGTTTGCCAAATTTCCAGAGTTTACTGACGAGGAATACTGTAAAATTCATTGAAGCAGATTGGTCTTTCATAAATATCACCTTCTAATGCGCCCACCTTAGCCAACGAGCCTGCCTGTTCATTGCCCGGAATGGAACAATGCGATGGGACCCAGACTAAGGATATTAAATAAGACCGCTCAGATAAAGCTGTCAAATGTTCCCGTATTTTCCCCAGAAAATATGGGGGATGCTTCCCTGACTTCATTGAACGGAGAGCTTCTATTGAACTTATACTGTCCGTGAAAATGAGATAATGGTCTTTGGGCAAGGTTTCAATGATGTCAAGAGTGTATTGAATAGCAGTTAATTCTGCGACGTAAACTAAAGCCGGATCACTGAGTTTGAATGAAGCGGTGATGTTCTGATTGAAGATGCCGAAGCCTGTAGACTCGTTGATGTTTGATCCATCAGTGTAAAACACCTTTTCACAATTCACTGTTCTAAATTTATTACAAAAAAAATTAGGAACAACTTGAGAGCGTACGTGATCCGCAATTCCACGAATCTCTTCTCGCATGGATGTGCCGAAAAACACAGTAGGATTAGAAGTATCCAAGAAATGAGTACGGTTAGAAACAAACGAACAAGGATTAACCCTCCGTCTAACAGATATTTTTATACCTTCGGTTTGACTGATGGGTCTGGCCATACCCCTATTTATTTACGTGTATTTGAACACATTTCGGTGTAAATTAGAAGTGTATTAAGGTTCATTGCTATACACACCAGGTATATTTCGTTTCTTACATTTCTTACTTGTCATGGCATATGATTTTCTGAAATCTTGTAAAAGTAAAGATATTACACGGAAAAATGGGAATAATAAAACCAAAAATATTTTTTTGAGCATTTTGCCTTTCTCATATAGAAAGGTTATGCCGACTGTCATATACCATGAGACTTCGTCGAGTACGCAAAATGTGTGTGTGTGTGTGTGTGTGTGTGTAAGTGCGTATGTGTGTAAGTAACGTTTTTGCCTTTCTCATATAGATAGGTTATGCAATCACTTGAAAAACCGACTAGTGAAAGTATACCATTCGACTCAGTTCATCGAGCTGAGCAATGTCTGTGTGTGTATGTGTCGAATAATCTCACTAGGTTTTCTCGGAGATTGCTGAACCGATTTTGACAAACTTAGATTCAAATGAAAGGTCTCGTGGTTCCATACTGAATTTCTGAACTTCATCTGGATCCGACTTCCGGTTCCGGAATTATAGGGTAAAGTGTGTTCAATATTGTACACCGTCACTTAAACCGGCGAAACAAAACACGTAAAAAAATTTCTAAACTGTTCTTAAAACTACACAAATCGATAGTCATTATCAGTAGGCAACTAAACAACCGATTCCGGCTATCCTGATTCCCGGTATCCGGTTCCGGGTGTACCGAAAATAGTGGTCATGTATACCAAAACAGATCTCACTCACTTTTCTCAGCGATGGTTTGACCGATTTCCACAAACTTAGATTCAAATGAAAGGTCTTCTGGTCCCATACGGAATTCCTGAATTTCATCCGGATCAGACTTCCGGTTCCGGAATTATAGGGTAAAGTGTGTTCAATATAGTACACCGTCACTTAAACCGGCGAAACAAAAAACCTAAAAAAATTCTGAACTGGTCTCAAAATTACACAAATCGATAGTCATTATCAGTAGGCAACTAAACAAACCGATTTTTGCTATTCTGGTTCCCGGTATCCGGTTCCGGAATTACCGGAAATAGTGGTCATATATACCAAAATAGATCTCACTCACTTTTCTCAGCGATGTTTTGACCGATTTCCACAAACTTAAATTCAAATGAAAGGTCTTCCGGTCACATACGGATTTCCTGAATTTCATCCGGATTCGACTTCCGATTCCGGAATTATAGGGTAAAGTGTGTTCAATATAGTACACCGTCACTCAAACCGGTGGAACAAAAAACGTAGAAAATTTTCTAAACTGGTCTCAAAACCACACAAATCGATAGTCATTATCAGTAGGTAATTATACAAACCGATTCCGGCTATCCTGATTCCCGGTATCCGGTTTCGGGTGTACCGAAAATGGTGGTCATATATATCAAAACAGATCTCACTCATATGGTCATATATACCAAAACAAATCTCACTCACTTTTCTCGGCAATGGTTTGACCGATTTCCATAAACTAAGATTCAAATGAAAGGTCTCCCGGTCCCATACGGAATTACTGACTTTCATTCGGATCCAACTTCCGGTTCCGGAATTATAGGGTAAAGTGTGTTCAATATAGTACACCGTCACTTAAACCGGCGAAACAAAAAACGTAAAAAAAATTCTAAATTGGCCTCAAAACTACACAAATCGATAGTCATTATCAGTAGACAACTAAATAAACCGATTCCGGCTATCCTGATTCCCGGTATCCGCTTCCGGATGTACCGAAAATAGTGGTCATGTATACCAAAACAGATCTGACTCACTTTTCTCAGCGATGGTTTGACCGATTTCCACAAACTTAGATTCAAATGAAAGGTCTTCCGGTCGCATACGGAATTCCTGAATTTCATCCGGATCTGACTTCCGGTTCCGTTATTATAGGGTAAAGTGTGTTCAATATTGTACACCGTCACTTAAAATATTTTCGGATGTAACAAACATGTTATGCATAAGCAATCTCTTGGTTTCTTTCAAAAATCGAAGAGAAAAATTTTGAATAGAATACCACAATATTATATGTACATGAGAAAGGCATCATTACACCACTACGTGTATTGAAACATGGTTTTTGTCGTAACTTTTCTCGGAGATGGCTGAACCGATTGGTATTGTGCTCCCATACAAAATTCCTGAATATTATTTGGATCCGACTCCCGGTTCCAGAATTATGGGGTAAAATGTGCAACAACTTGTGAAAATAAGTGCACCAACTTTTTTCAAGATGGCTAAACCGATTTTTACAAACTTAGATTCAAATGAAAGCTCTTTAAGTACCATACTAAATTCCTGAATTATTTGGATTTGACATGTGGTTCCGGAGTTATGGGTAAAATGTGCAAAAAAATGAAAATATGTGTTCTAACTTTTCTCATAGATGGCCCGACCGATTCTCACAAGCTTAGGTTCAAATGATAGGTTCTGCGGTCCCATACGGAATTCCTGAATTTCATTTGGATCCGACTTCCGGATCCGGAAATATAGGGTAAAGTGTTGTAAAAAAATTAACCATCACTGAAAAGTCGAAAACCGTAAAAAAACCTAAATCGATTTCAAATCTTCTCCAATTGATAGTTTGTATCAGTAGTCAAACAAACCAATTTCGGTTATTCTTTGAAGAATCGAAGTAAATTGTTTTTAAGAATACCACAGAATATATTATAGTAAGGAAGAGTGTTTGAATACCGGACTCTTTTATTTTAAGCTCATAACTTCTGACTTAGTGCACATTATGCGGACATCTATACATCAATTAAAGCTAAAGTCACTGGATTTGTTGATTGAAAAACCTTTTTTATTAGATTATTAAAGTGATAAATTTTGCCATTTTAAAAAAGGTGTTCGGTTACCGGCACCCCAAGAAATTTCGCTAAAAATGGAAAAACATAAGTAAAGACTGCCGTTATTCAAGGAAAAAACTGAATTTATTCATTTTAGAAGCGTGTTTGACAAAAGTCTTCATTGTCTGATGGTGACTTGGCCTTGGCTCTCTTGGTCGAGTATTCGGATGGTGGCGGCTTTTGTGTTAATTTGGCCGGTCTTCTACGTTTTTTCTTAGCCGGAGCATCTGCTGTATGAGCAGCTAGATGATTGTCTCGATAGCAGCCTGCATATCACTGACAATTTTTCACGATTTGTAGAAAAAAACGAGGGGAACGACACATCTGAATTATCATAGCTATCAATGCAAAATTGCATAAAAATTCATATATACGATCGAAGCACCTTCTATACAAATTACCAGGTTCGAATACTTGTTCATGCATTGTTTATACGCTACTATTCACGATCTATACTTCTCATTATACACATATAAACATCAAAGCAGCCAATGTTTCTATAATAAATAAATCTAGAATTACACAAATGTCAACACTATTTTCATTCACAATCTGATAACATTACAACTAATTATGACGCAAAGTTTCAACAATTACAAGATAACAAAATACAAATGAGAAAAGACTTAGCATAGATTATCAGTCTTTTTTTAAATTATTATTTAGGTGAATGATTAACAAAATAGCAAATAAAATTAGATGAGCTATGCTCCCGGCGAACGAATTAGTTATCGGAAAATCTTTTTCGCTGCTCTGGAACGAAACATGAAAATGATTCCAAAAATAAAATATACAAGACACAAATCATATCACATCGAAATGAACCAGATATATCATTTCACAAACAGCTTAATAGTGAAAATTTTGAATAGGGCTTTGCTCAGTGGTTATCTATTATTTTAAGAGAAATAAGAACTCAGCAGAACATATTTTCTAATTTTAATATTTTGATTATATGAAACAGTTACTCCTAAATAATGTAGTAATGCGGAGTTTATCGATGGTTGTATTAAATACGATACATAATTTTGTATATCAACAGATTTACTAATGCTAAATAAATCTAAATTGAGATCATTATCAAACTGCACAATTTCAAAAAGACTCCCCAGTAATTACACGCCATTAGATCGTGCACCCTCAGGAGCTTTTACTGGAATCGTAGCTAATGAGAACGAACTTTTTTTCCTGTTGAGATATCTGAATCCGTAAACCTTACAAACGGTTTTTTAATCTTAACAAAATGAACTACGAGTTTAACGTCTCTACATCAGTTGATCTTGAAACGACTGTGGGTTCAAGAACGTCGTCGGATTCATCATCATTGGCAGTATGTTTTACTAAGCTCTCCAGTTGAACAATTAACTTCATTATCTGATGTTTTTATCAATTCATGATTCACTTCATTTGGTGCATTTGTCCATTCAGTAGATATATCATCCAGCAAGTTTTCATTTATAGTTTCAATAATTATGGATTCAGTACGTATTTCGTCCGTCATGCGTCGCTTAGCTATTTCGAGCTCAGCATTTTCTGAACTCAATATGTCCGACCATGCTCGCTTCTGGCTACTACTATCAACCACAAATTGTACTTTGTGTACGTTTTTGATGTGTGCAAAGAAGTTCGAAACTCTCCATCGACCAGTTTTCTCGGGACGGCAAACAATATAATTTATTTTGTCACATAAATGACATTGAATTTCTCCGAGAATTCCATTATCGTCTATACTAATACGGATGTCTATTGAAGCAAGCGAATTTAAAAACAATTCCTGGGCTGTAGATCCATCGAATCTAAGAAATCACATCAAAATTTAAAATTTTCTACATGTATTGATGTTTTGACCATTTAACCTTTTCTGGTAGAACGCTATAATTTTCTCGCGCACAGAATTTTCATCACCTATCGTTTGTGTTTTCCCAATTAAAGAATGGTTTCTCTGGCTTCGCTTAATGTAGAAATCAATGCCTTTCTTTTTAACGGCATTTGACACCAATTTAATGATGGCTTTTTCACCAGCCATAGAACTGAAATCAGCTGGATTGCGTCGAGTCTTTGGAAACAATGACGTAATTCAACGCTAGCTGATCCAGGAGAAACACGTCTCATGTCGTTCTCGATTTCTCGTATTTCGTTGTCGTCTATATTACCTAATGCGGCGGTGATGTACTCAGAGTACTCCAAACAAACTCTAACTGTTTCTGGTATTGGCCCGACATCTTTTTGTAAGTAATTCCAAAAATTATCCTGATAAGAATCAAACTTAGTTTTCCTTATCTATAGTAAAAGCGATAAGTCTTACCTTAATAAAGGAGATCAATAACAATGCACCGAAACTTGATTCGAATTCCGGGCCTAATGAAGATACTGGTAAAATATGCTTTGAGTTCAGTATAGATTGACAGAACACACAGTACACATCACGATGTTTGCTATGATTGAAATACGTTTCAATAAGTGCCTACCAGTCTATCTATACGAGACAATACGTATCATATTGATACAGACTACTATATCAAAAAAATATTTCGTTCAACCACGTGCGATACTTCTGTAAATTTGTGTTATAATATCAATAACAGTTTTAACCAGACTCATTTTAACGGTCAATGCGTATGTGTCGTTCCCCTCGGAAAAAAATGGGGTGCCGGTAACCGAAATCGGTAGACATTTTGAAAATGACAAACAAATCTTTGGTTGCGACAATTTTGATAGCATCCGGTATTAAACCACGAAATAGATTGATTTCACCTAAAAATATGCAATCCACTCAACTTTCCGATTGATGCTCTTTAATTCATGATACTATAAAAAAAAGTCAGAAAAAACTTTTGTGTTGATTTTCACGCAATTAAAATTTATTTTGAGCGCAGCGACTGTTTGTACAAGCGACTGTTTGCTTCGCAATTCGGCACAAAAATAACGTGCTGCTATTACACACATATAACATTTGTCTGAATGACGCTATCTACTTTTTGTCAAAAATTACGGTGGGGTGCCGGCAACCGAACACCTTCCCCTATGATTGATATGAGAAAGTCATCATTACACCACTAGGTGTATTGAAACAGGTTTGTATATGCACGACGTGAACTTAAATAGTAGTTAGAATAGAGAATTACAACAAACACATTTAGAAAAACCATAAACATATATAATATCATATGTCTTTCTATACAAAATGTATGGGGTCTAGCCAGATACCATTAGTCAGATCAAGGGTAATGTTTCAAACCAGTCGTTTTTCGCTCTTTTCGAGGACACTGTCTATATTGCAAATAGCATAGACCGATAACCAATAAAAGCGAACTGAAACCTCAAGTCGATAGATAAATTATAAATATGTAAAATTGATGGAAAAAACACGAAAAAGGTCTGGCTGGACCCATCACTCAGACGGAGGGTTAATATTCTGAGCCATGAAATCAAAATACAAGGACATGAAACGGGTTGGAGAATTGAGCTCGACAAGCCTTTCGATGTTTTCAATCACCTTCAGATTCAAGATATCACATCACGATATGAGGTATTCCAGAATCGATTTCTCAACAGTAAAACGCTCGCCAACACTTCGAGACACATCGTATGAGTCCACTGCATGCAGCCTAAAGGAATACGCAAACAACGATACTAAATTCTTTCCAGCTTGATGAAATTGGTTTTCGTCGTGGATTGGAAGCATAAGCATCCGTATTCCATCGCGGACAATGTCGTTGTTTGGTACAACCTGATCAGGTCTTCTGGGTGGGCATCTCACCATGATCCGGTTATTGTGTGAAGAAAGTTGATTCTTTGTTGGCATTTTTGTTTCAGACACCTATTGTGACATCTCCAGGTGCCTTTGGAGTCGAATCAGACCCGGAGATATTTGAATGTGAAGACATGAGCTATTGTTTCAGCCCTTAGTTGAAGCTGTAGTTGTGCTGGTTCTCGCTTTCTTGAAAATACAATCAGCTCAGTTTTCTACGTAGAGAACTCAATACCAAGTTGAAGAGCCCAAGTTGACGAGTCGTCTACAGTATCTTGTAGCGGCCTTTGCAGATCGCCAGCTTTGGGTCCTATAATAGACAACGCAGTCGTCGGCAAGCTGTCTTAACGTGCAAGATGTGTTGATACATTCATTCCATTTTCTTCACTTCAATCAAGTTTTTCATTTTAACGTCCGTCTGGTTTCTATAATTATGAGGTGTTCCGTTTTTTCTCGAAAAATAGCCATGAAGTTTAATTCTGAGCACTCTCGATAAATGATGAAGTTTAATTCTGAGCACTCTTTGTTCCACCACGGGTTGGAAGGACGGATATTCGTTTTCGCGCCGTGTACACGTTTCATCTGAGCTTGAGTCGCGGTGTCGAGAATCAAGTCAGCCAAAAACGTGTACTCTTCCTTCGGAGGAAGTTCTTGTGTTGTTTCTAGTTTCTCAGTTTAGCGATTGAAATTGTGATAGGTAGATGATCGCTACCGTGGGGATCAGCGATCACTTTCCACGTGCAATCCAACTGTAGCGAGAACGAGCAAAGGCATAAATCCAACGCACTCAGTCTTGCTGGTGGTACAGGATTCCGTGTCATTTCTCCCGTATTCAATATTGTCATATTGAAGTTATCGCAAATATCATGGATCATCGGTGATTTGTTATTGTCGTCAAGACAACCCTATCCCGTACCGTTGAAGTCCTAAAACCAACGTCGGTGCGGGAATGAGCTCTATGATATCACTGAACCGCCAATGCCCAACCGAGGCTCTTGGGGGAATATATGTAGATGGAAGCAATGCAAAGGTCATTGTCTTTGATTGTAACATAACATTCGACAGCTTCAATACCTGGTATCGAGGAGAGGTTTATTCGATGAAAAGAATAGCACATTTTGATCCCCTAAAACACTCTTCCATAGGGATCATCTCAATCCAGGCGAATAATGTTGAAATCGTGGAAGTTTAAAGGAATTTCAGATATTAGCCAAGTTTTGCACAACGCAAATGCGTCATATTTCAGATGGTTTACTATAAATTTAAAAGGATCTATTTCACGATTGATACTTCTAAAATTCCACTGCAGAACAGTGATTGTATCCGTGACGTCGGTGGGTGACTTAGCCATCGAAGGATACGATCGCTGAAAGCAGAGGCCATTTTGCAGTCAACAGCTACAAAAATGTTTTAACTGTAGGAATAAAAGCCATTAGTAGGCTTTTAAAAGGTTTAGAAATATTGAAGGTAGACATGATCCAGTCCACAATATCGGAGAATTTAACAAACGCACTATCTGATAAATTTTCTGTTCAATTTGGTGGAAATTCTTGCTAGTAATTTAATTTTCCAAGACCTGGAGCTTTTTCCTCCGGTTTTTTTTTACCATAAACTCCAGTTGTTTTAATTTGTTGAGATCCACCAGAAGACACATTCGAACCTTTACTAGGGAGCTTAATAGAAGATTTATTTCTTCTCCTTCTGAAGCTATGAGGGACCGCCGAAGATGTACCTTCAAGGGAATCATCAGCATCGCTCGTGTCAGTTGACAAACAAGCGAAAAGATTTACTGGAAGCGTAGAACTCTTCAACATTTCAGCAGAAGAACGCTTGAACGCCGCTGACTGACCAACAAGACCCTAAGCTTGTCCGAGTGTATTTTTTAATTTTTTGTACTATATTACATTGCGAGGTCAGGTCTTTTGTTAGTCTAAGGAGGTTTATTTTTGCCTTTCTCATACAGAAAGGCTGTGCAATCACTGTAAAAACCGACTTTTTAACCGAAGCCCGGAGGACCGAATGACATATAACATTCGACTCAACTCGACGAACTGAGCAAATCTCTCTCTCTCTGTGCGTGTGCGTGTGTGTGTGTAACAAAAATATGCACTCACTTTTAATGTGGAACACATTTTTGTTTTCTATATAGGGGTGCAAACTAGAAACCCAAGAAAAATACACGTAGAAATGTGGTCAGGTTTTGAACAATTACAGCTCAATCAATTTTGTATAAATTATTATTATTATGTCACCATTTGATTGGAAATATATCTACGTATTGATTTGAATGTTCATAGCCATGTATTTTTAATAGTATATCATTGAAATGTTGATTAATAGCTAGCAGTGTCCTATTTTGCATGCAAACAATCTCCGGCATACCTGATTTCCCTGCCATAGTCGACGGTTTTGAAGGAGTAAACGATATATCAAAGGGAAAGCAGCGCTCTGATTGGTCAATCGATGCAAAAGCGAAGCTGTTGGAAGCATGCGAAGCGATAAATATTAGCAAAATTATAGCTAACGTTTCAGTCCTACACGTAACTTGCTAGAGGTAGGTTGTTGCTAGACAGCAAGACAGAAAGTGCCATAAAACGATTTGAAGCTTTAATTGCTATGCCCTGATCTTGTGTCATGAAAGATTGGATGAAATCCCATGTTATGTCGTTTCGCCTGAGAAATTGACAACTACCTCAGGGTAAATTTTGAGTGCATAAGACTAATTTCTTATTTATATAAGATGAACTCTATTGATAATGAGAAAAAGTTTATCGCTTCAACCGAAATCGCAGAATGTTAGTAATGGTAGAGAAACGCAATAAAAAATAACTACTTGCATACAAAACTTGAACACAAGCTTGGCGAAAAGAAGCTTAAATATCGATATCTGTATCGCAATCATGTACAAGCATATAATTGCATACATTTGGGCTATTGATGTAATTTCGTCGGCTAAAACAATACAAATCACGACAAATATAGTCTATATTCTGGGTTCGCGTGTTCGGTGTTGGTTCATAATAAAGACTAAGCAGACTCCTCGTGCATTTACGGATTCAAAAGTGTGACGATTAATTGAAAATGTCGATCATTAGAAATTTTGGTTGTCTTGTTCCACATCAATGGCTCGAACAACCCCTTGGGCTGATCCTTGTGGTTTTTTCAGAGATGTCTAAACCGATTTTCACAAACTAAAATTCAAATAATAGGTCTTAAGTCCCATAACCTGCTATTGAATTTCATTTGGATCCGACTTCCGGTTCCGGAGTTACATGGTAATATGTGAAAATTAGAGAAAAAGTACAATATTCTCTGCAATAGCCTATTCGATTTTCACAAACTTAGATTCAAATGAAAGGTCTTGTTGTTTCTTAAAAAATTCTAGAACATTTTATCCGAATCCGACTTCCGGTTCTGGAACTAAAGCGTGATAAGTAGAAAATTACTAATTTCGTTAGTACTTTTCAAGAAAACACTCTCGATCGTCAAAAACAGGTAAAAATTCCAAAAAACTATCTGATAAAGATTGTTAGTTTGTGGGCATAAAACCTTAATTCGGCACCGCTGGTCCCCCCGTTTCCTGTTCCGGAAACACTGGAAGTGGTGAAGAAAAACTCCAAAAATAGAATAAACTTCGATTTCTCTGCGATGCTTGAACCGATTTTCACATCTCTTGATTTGAATTGAAGCTCATATTATCTTTAAAGCCACTGTGAAATTTCATCCGGAACCGACCTTCGGTTCCGCAGACACAGGGCGGTAAGTGTCAAAGTTTTGGTGGTTTGGTGGAAGAAGAAGACTCAAAACGAGCGATGCGTCCTTTGTTCAATTTCCTACACGCTATAAAGAAAACGAAACGGTTGCGGATGTCTGCCACTAGTGTGTGATGTTGATAAAAGACGGTGCAGCGGGAGATAAAAATATTAGCTATTTTATGAAAAGTGCGACCGTCAATGTCAAATGTCAATGAGTAGAAGTTTTTTTGAAGAAAAAAATGCAATTCCCACTATGCTGCTGATTCATGCTGTTTAACTTGACTTACATATGCAGAAGTAACATAAACGCAGGTTAATTCCGTTTGTTAAATTTCGTTTACTTGGTTTAATCGAGATTAAGCATGAGATAGTGAGTTTAGGTTTAACTAGGTTCAAAACTGTTTCAATTTGGAGGTCATATTTGTTGTTGGCAAACGAACCAACTTCGGTTATTCTGGTCATATGAATCCGGTTTCGGAGAATTGGAAATGGTGACTAAAAACTGCAAAAAGGATTTCACTCACTTTTCTTCAAGATGGCCAAATATGTTTGCACAAACTTATTAGTTCAAAGGAAAAGTCCTACAGTTTCATACGAAAAAATTTCAAAATTTGTCGTGGTTCTAGGCGGACTACTGATAATTGTAATTATATCAACATTAGGGGACAGCTCCAATCAGAAATTTGTCTGAAGACATTTAGGCTTAAAAATCAACCTCTGAAGCAAACAAAAAACGCGTTTTGGTGTAATCGGGACCACTGTGCACTGGAATCGGGGGAGAATTCGCTTACACAAAAATGTCGATAGCTTCGTTAAAAATTGACGGATTTTAACAATCTATAGCTTGTTGAATAGCTGTTACCGTGAAGAATTTAAATCCCAAAACATATTTTGTTTACTAGGCCAATTGTGACAGATATTGTCAAAAAACTATAATTTTTTACATGAAAGTTTGGATAGTTTTGATAAAAACTTTTTTTATCCACCTAGTGAAATAATGGTGCTTTTCTCATATCTTTCATATTCTCTCCATTCTTTATAAATAGTTTTCTATGTTTCTTGAAATACTGGAAAGTTTGCATTAGCATAACTTACAGAATGAAACAGTTCTCAGATCTGTTAGAAAACGAAGAAAGTTCCACTATTTCAGGTACTTCCGAAACCGGAATCCGGGAATCGGTATAATCGAAGTCATTTCCAGAAAAGTGAGTGAGATCCATTTTTGAGTATATGACTACAAACTCAGTTCAATAATCGAAAACCGGGAACCAGGAAAGCCGAAATTAGTTTGTTTGTCCATGTTTACCGATTGGAATAGTTTTGAGGCAAGTTTATATAATAAAAGTTTTTTGCCTCGCCGCTTCAAATGGCGGTATAAATTGTATAGTAATCTTCACCCTGTAATTCAGAAACAGGAAATTGGATCCACATAAAGTACAAAAATTCCGTATGGAACCATGAGATCTATTATTTGAACCTACCTTTGTTAAAATTGGACAAACCATCGCTGAGAAAAGTGAATGAGATCCATTTTGGAATATATGACCACTAGTTCCGGTGCTTCCGGAATGGGAAACTGGGAACCAACATAGCCGGAATTGGTTTGTTTGTTTGTCTTTTGATAATGACTACCGATTGGAGTAGTTTTCAGTTCAGTTTAGAAATTTTTTACGTTTTGATTCATCGCGTTCAATGGCGGTGCAAAATTTTGACCACACTTCCCCCTATTACCCCTAACGCCCTTGATGCGATTTAAATACAGGAAATTCGAACAGGTTCACGAAACCTTTCATTTGAACCTAATTTTGTCAACATCGGTTCAGCCTTCTCCGAGAAATCCTAGTGAGATTATTTGACACACACACATACATATGATGATGTGATGTGATGTGAAGTGAAGCCACCATCAGTTCAAGGACTTGCCAGTGGATGCGGGTAGACTTACAGTAGCCCCGATATGACTCATCCATTCACCTTCTTACTATAGCTGTTACCGAAAAGCGAACAAAAAGGGTTGGGCGGATATGTAAGCAGAGATGGCATTTCACCACAGTTATACACGCTAGAGTCAGATTTTTGCCACACCGAGGATGAAAAAAACGAAGCACCGCACAAAGAGGAAAGCGCACTTCTTCTCAGTGTCGAATAGACAGCATTTGAGTGTGTGCTTGTGGTTAAAGCAGCTGGCGCGAGTGAAACACATTCTCTTCGCATGAATCGCTCACACGCGCTCTCGTCTAAATACACCCAAGTGACCACTGGCGCGTGATGGTGAGCGAACACTTCTGTGAACTTCAATTAATAGAGAGTAGATCTGGCCTTGCTATGAAAAATTTGCAAGGAAAACCGAAAATTTTACGATAAATTGTTTTATTTTGCTGATTTTGCGTGTCCACGGAAGATGCTCTTCCAACCATAATATCCAGTGCATGGATGAAGCATATCGCTATACATACTTGAACCCGCCTGATGGTTCGTTTGAGAAGGGCGCGTCAGACTCATTTCAAACCTTCAGGACTTGCACTCATTTCAAACCTTCCTTCAAGTGACTTGGGCTGGCTATCCACAATCCCTCGTCCAGTCATCAATTCGTCCGATGCCCTGATGCTCCCTCTCCTTTACGCCCCCGTGCAAAATGTTTTATATTGATAAATACAATGAAACATAGTGTAATGAAATTAATATAACATAAAATGATATAATAGATTACAAAATAATATAATATAACATAATATAATATAACATATTTTAATGTAATATAATATAGTACAATGTCATACAATATAATATAATATATTATAAAACAATATATAAAATAACAGTTAATGTAGAGTGTCAGTTATGCTCTTCTATCTTCGTAATACTGCAGAAAGTTGAATATTTCTCTAATATCCACACATAATATCCACATCTATATAAATAATATATGTTATTATTATTGATGACAAATTAATAATAATAATAATAAATATAAGAATGAAAATAATAATAAAAAAACAATAAAACATAGTACAATGAATTATATAATAAATAATAGAATGAATAAAATGATATGTTGCGATATGCTATGATATTATATTACTTGAATTTATATGTCATTTCTCATCCTCTCATTCTGCCATCAACGCATTCCATCGACATGTATGTGTGTGTCACCACAGACACACGTGTAGGCATGAAACAGGAACCAGTGAGGACCAAGCTCACCTTGTGACGACCTTGATAGTTAGTTGAAAGTTACTTTAAAAATGATAACTTATAAGGAAAACAAATTTATATTTTGCGCAGAGGTACGTAGTACTACTCATAATAAACCCTATAATATAATATAATATAATATAATACAACATAATGCAATACAATATAACATAATATAATAGAATACAATATAATATAATATAATATAATATAATATAATATAATATAATATAATATAATATAATATAATAAAATATAATATAATATAATATAATACATTATAATATGATATAATGCATGCAGTATTATACCATACCACATAGTATATAATTACATAAAATAGTGTAAGACGATAATATATGAAATAATATGCTATGATACAATATAACAGTTAATGTCGCAGTGTAAGTTACGTTCTTCTACTAATAATAATAATAAAAATAATAATAATACATGATGTAATAAACAACAGAATTATATGTTGTAATATACCATGGTAAACACTGCACTTTAGGACGGGCTTCAACCTACAAGCCATTTCGTACCCAGTCGACGCCGTTCTATTGACCAAATGTCATCATACACGCACGGGGAGGCATGAGATAGGGACTTGTGAGGACTTAGTTATCTCACCATTTGACACACACACACACACACACACACACACACACACACACACACACACACACACACACACACACACACACACACACACACACACACACACACACACACACACACACACACACACACACACACACACACACACACACACACACACACACATAAACACACACAGACATTGCTCAGCTCGACGAACTGCTTCGAATGATATATGATATTTGGTTCCCCGGGAAAATTTTTCCTAGTCGAGTTTTCATTTTTCTATATGAGAAAGGCAAAAATATTCCAAATTGACTATTGATTATAGAAACAATGACTTTGTTTTAGATAATGCTGGATTATTTAAATCTCGTGCACTGTTTTGAATCAACAAATTAAACGAGGGAAACCTACGCTCATATTACTTTTGTATGTGCAGTTCTTACTATATAGGGTAATACTTTTGATACAGCGATATGAAATATATTTTGGCTTTGGATTGGATTTTTTTATTACTATTATCATTAAAATTTTGCCAACTGCAATCACGAATGCCGACAATATACATCACGAAGCATGGTAGTCCGACGATTGTCTTTTCTGATAAACTAAATAACAGACATTGGTCTTAAGTCTTACCTGCATCATGATCCAGGTTTATTCAACATGGTCGAAAACATTTCTCTTGGGTGTTCGGTGACGATAGACTTGTTTGTATGTTCAACCACGAGCTTCGGTGTCGATTTTCGTTTTTTAACGCGTGTACGAAGTCGAGCACTGTGTACTTCGTTTGTGGAGGACTATTTAACACTATTTAATTCTATACAAATGAGTAACACAGACTCACAAATATAGAACCATTAGATGTAATGTCACATAATATTATATGCAAACTCCGAAAAAAATCGATGCAATCTTCAATTGAATCGATTCGCTCTCTGTATTCGTTAGTAAGTTAGTATATTAGTTCCTTTACCCCATTACACAATACAAGTAGGTTTAGAATTTTCCCTACACAAAAATCTCAGAATTGCGGAAGCAAATGATGTCCTCATGGTAACAACCAAATCATATATATAATAAAGCTCAAAAATCACCACTTGTGGCTGAACACCCAATTTAAATCTTAATTATTTAATTTCAACTCATATTCCAATAAATAGTTATTTAAAAAAGAACTATTTTATTCTACTATGTTTACGTCACTATACATAAGAACACTTTGAAATTAAAATTAATAAACTTTACATCACAGATACGTATTTGGAGGTAGGTAGCAGGTTTCATGTTTATTGATTTCGGTGGATCAGGTTTAAAGTGTATTGAAAGAATGCTGCAATGTTGTTCCTTTTATATGAAACGGAAATAGGTATATTCCTATCCGTAGGTAGAAAACCTTGAAGAATAGATAGTTGGAACTTGGAAATTCGAAAATTTACTTTTCTAAAGCCTTATAGTCATCCAAAACCTTCGGTACAGTTTTCAGAGGACTTCCTAGTCTATCGTTCATCCCAAAATTTCACAAACGAACAAATAAATCTTCGTAATCTGGGGTTGAATTATGCTACTTCTTTCAAAGTTAATCTTGAACAAGTTATTATAGACATTGAAACAGAGCTCAATAACTGTAACCTTTCGTTTCGCAAATAAATGACGCCAGAACTACTGTAGCTGAAGTCATTAAAATACTGCATTGAAAAATCAACAAACTATAAATTAAAGAGAGCAGGTAAAATAATTACAGGAAAAGCCTGTTTTTGTCGCGAATACGACTTACTTTACTTTACGCGTTTCCAAAATTACCCTCTGAGAAAGTGATAAGTTTTTGATGGCGAATATCTCTTGTTGTATCTAACGAATCACCATAATTTTTGTTATATGTCATCGGAAATATGATAACAATTTTATGATGAATTTTTCAGTTGTACGACATAATCTCAAATAATTCAAAATTAAACTTTTCTGAAGTGTTTGATATCAAATAGAAAAACATATGACGCGTATTTGCCTTTCTCGTATTTTAAAAACTCTTAGCTCAGTGATCGTATTTTAAAAGCTCTTAGGGCGTATTTCAAAAGCTCTTGAGCTCAGACTTGAACGTGTTTTGCAACAACATTGAAGTGATTCAATAGTACACTATTGAAAAACTTGTCCTCACGCTTTTGGAATGAAGCCGAACCGAAAGTATACCAGTGGAAGTTGTCAGTCGTCATGAGAGAGCTGCTCAGTTAATTTGTCCGAAATTAGAGCCGGATTTCATTGTGTATTCCAAATGCACCAATTGATTACGCCCAAATTTAATTGTTTCATCTTCTTTGGAATCCAATTTGAAATCACAATGAATCCCTAGTCAAATTCCGAACGAGTTTACCGAGTGTACACGCCAAGAGCCATATCAATTCTGTCTAAATGCAGATCCTGTTGGTCGTGACAATACAATCCGTTTCCTACCAAAAGGTTTCCAACAAACTGGAAGTTGAAGTTCAAGAAATAAGAACAATGAAATCATAACAATTACAATCATAAGATATTATTGTTATTATCATTATTATGGTTTTCCTATATTTTGAATTCATGCCAGATTTTTCAATACTAATTATAAACTGCTAGTGATATTATTATGGATAGCGGAGTTAAAGTTCTTGATATATTCCAATAATTTTCCATCTTGTTGATTAGCTTGAATCCGCGCTGAATAATCGATATTACCAATCATTGATTTTATTTTTTTAATTTTGGTCCCTTTATGAGCTACTCTGGCCGAGGTGGGGGTTACAAGGCTTAAACTGATAGATTATCAAGAATAAATAAATAATAATAATAATAACAAAAGTGATAATGAAAATAGTAGTGCATTTACCTTTTTCTTTTACCATATCGTAACTTACCAGAAATTAGGTTATTACATAAAATACCTATTATTCATTATTTTCCTGGGTCACCCTAGAATTTTTCATACTCAAACCTCTTTGATTTTAAACCTTCGACGATAATCTTTTATTCCAACAATCTCATTTCATTGAGTTTCTCGAAAGATGATTAGTACGACCGTACAAATATTTTGCATTAATTATGGTTTCGGCTTTAGCGATCTGTTAAATAAGAACGGCTGTTATATACTGCCCGACGTTTCGACCACTGGTTATGGTCTTTTTCAAGGGAAACTGTAAGTTTTTTGTTTATAAAAGATATTACAAAAATATTTAAAAAAACAGTTAGTAACCAGTCAAACTGGAGAACAACTCATAAAAAGTTTCGATCAAACACAAGCACTGTCGTACAACAGACTAATGCGTGCACACAAACAAACCACCAATGCAAAGCTTACAAAACTGCTAACAAAGTCAATCGATGTCATACCAACACTGAATGAAAGGTCAATACTAAATGCAACCCCTATCAACGTACCACACGATGTCGAGGTCTTGCTCAGTCTAGGACCAAAATTTGCTTTGCCTACACAAAACATAAAACCATGCCAACTGTATCACCTGTTGGCAAATATCGAATCCATACTGACCACACACTAAGATAAACAGGTTCAAGATAAAAATCGCTGTGCCATAGTAAACCAAATACAAAACTACATAACTCGCAATAATAAATGCCAGTACAAAACACCACTGCTAAAGTTATGTGAGAATGCCACCAAAAGTTTGAAAACGTTCATACATGAACACAAAAATACATACGTTGTGGAGTCAGACAAGGGCAAACGGATGGTAATTATGCAGGCAGACGAATAAGACAGAAAAATGTTACAACTGTTAAACAGCTTCACTTACAAAGTACTATCCAAGGATCCAACTGCCGTCTACCAAACCAAAAACAATTCGTTTGTTACACGACTGTTAAATCTAAAACTAATAGACAAAAAAATGGCTAAACATCTACATAGTTCTTCGGCAATGTGCCCATGAATCTATGGACAACCCAAAGCACACAAACCAGATTTACCACTCCGTCCCGTAGTACTCAACACAACGGCACCTACGTACAATTTGTCAAAAATGATAGCGAACATTCTTAAACAAAGCATACACAGCAATTACACCATTACCGATAGCTTCGAATTCGTTGAGCACATTAACAATATCATCCTCCCACCTGATTACGTATTGGTATCTTTCGATGTTATATCGCTTTTTACTAACATCCCGAAGGATCTAGTAATACATGACATTATTATGCAATGGGACCAAATAAGCAAACACACCAATATCAACCTTGATTTATTTCTGGAGATCGTCGAGTTCTGTATCAACAGCAGTTACTTCCGTTTTCGCGATAAATACTATCAACAGACCTTCGGCACAGCAATGGGCAGTCCTTTATCATCCATTCTAGCTGAGTTGGTTATAGAAAATTTGATAAACACAGTTAAAAAGGATCTAACGTTCAACACACCTATACTCAAAAAGTATGTGGATGATTTCATACTCGCATTACCAAAATCAGAAGTACAAAATACACTACAAGAGTTCAACAGCTATAATCCCCACATACAGTTCACATTAGAGGAGGAATGTGATAACAAACTACCGTTCTTAGACACCTTGGTAATCCGTCAAAACAACCAAACCATATCAACAAAATGGTATTCAAAACCGATATCATCCGGACGACTACTAAACTACCATTCGTTCCACCCGATGCTGATGAAAATGAACGTAGTAACAAATTTTATTGAACGAGTTACCAAACTTGATACAACTCAGACAATGGACCAACAAAAGCACACCATATTTCAATATCTCCGTCAAAACAACTATCCCGCATCACTCATAAACCGTTTGATAAATAAAATTCGCAAAAAATCATCATCAACCACTACACCAAAAAACAATAGTCAAATCATCAGCTCATTAAATGAAAACCTTCCTGCTAACCCCGATATAACCACACAACCAACAATAGCCAGCTGTTCCAGCACTGATCAACGAAATACCATATATAGATCCATACCACATATCAATCAACTCACAACAGCAATATCAACATATTTGAAAAAAGACTATCCGTACATCAAACTCGCACCGAAAACCATCCATACAACAAATAAATATTTACCACCGATCAAAGATCCAGTTCCTACACTCCAACAGGCACGTGTCATCTACAGCATTCCGTGCAACACATGCGACAAATGTTACATAGGAATGACTTCAAATAAACTAAAAGTGCGGCTCAGTGGACATAAATCAAATATAACCAAATACTTAAAACTAATGTCACACAGACCTGGAGACATAGATAGCGAAATAGCAAAATTAAAAAAAAACCGCACTGGTAGATCATGTCATACGGTACCAACATAATTTTGATTTAAGTCAGACTAAAATCATAGATCGTAGTTTCAAATCCACCTCTTTACCCATACTAGAAATGTGTCATATTGTAAACACTCCTAACACTATCAATCACCGCACAGACATAGACGGTTTAAGTACTACATACGCAGGCATACTCCACACAGTTAAAACTACCCACTCTAAGATCTCTAGATCAAAAGCACAACAGAATGATAAATTACCATCTCACCATTCTCGCTCAAGCTCAGTCACGCAAATAAGTTCACTGATTTCAGCACCATCTCATCATTTACCCACCATCTTTGAAAGTGACGTTAGGTAGTGCATAGTGGTAAAACAGGCTAATGTTCAAAACAAACGTTATTAGTGCAACGTAAGAAATCAATTTAATTAAAATATTTTAATGATTGTAAATGAATAGGTTTTTGTGATCGTACATATGCTCTTTGTATCTTTTAGAAAAGTGACGAAAGAAGCTTTGTTATTATGTAAACAACCGTTCGTGGGCATACGATTTTTAGACGAGGAACGATAAGATAGTGAGTTTTTTTTTAATATTTTTGTAATATCTTTTATAACCAATAAACTTACAGTTTCCCTTGAAAAAGACCATAACCAGTGGTCGAAACGTCGGGCAGTATATAACAGCCGTTCTTATTTAACAGACCGCTAAAGCCGAAACCATAATTAATTGAGTTTCTCGTCATGAAAATAAAATGTCAGGTGTTAGTGAGCTTGTTAAATTATATAATGTAAGGATGCGCTTTCAACACAATATGTACACAATGGCACGATTGCATAAAATTCGGTGATTTATTTTTATTTAACGATATATGCACTAAGGCACACTGCACTAGCTTTTAGTTATCCTGCTACATTTCTTCGACTTTTTTCTTTCATTCTTTTTGACTGCTTTTGAACAATTTAGGTCTATAATAAGTTCTGGGCTTTCTAGTGTTGAGCACGCATACAGAGAACAAGAACTACATGTATTTCGTAAAGAAATACTAGGTGTTGTTGTATGAGATGGTCCACGTGAACCGTTCACTTTCAGAAACACACATCTCACACTTTCAGATAGAAGGTGACCTATGTGTCAAAGTTGGAAAAATTTGTGGCGAAGGTTACCGCGATATTGATCATGCCGTTTAGACATGCGTGGAGTATCGTGATGTAAGATCTCAACTAATAAATTCCTTGCGCACTCAAGGTAGACTATCCAATGTCCCAGTTCTTGCTTGTCGTGACCTTACATACATGAACCTTCTTTATTATTTCGTTAAGTCAATTGGAGTTCCAATTTAAATATTGGACCCCTTTCTCTTCCATCAGTTCAACCAATAATCAGCTATATTATATGAATAAAAGTGATGAACTGTAACAACCAAACCTAAATAGTTATAAGATCATGTACAAAATAAATGTATTTTAAAAACTTATGTATTTTGCCTATAAAATAAACGTATTTATGGAAAAAAAAGCTCACTAACACCTGACTTTATTCTATTTTCATGACGAGAAACTCAATGAAATGAGATTGTTGAAATAAAAGGTTATCGTGTGACCCAGGAAAATAATGAATATTAGGTATTTTATGTAATAACTTAACTTCTGGTAAGTTACGATATGGTAAAAGAAAAAGGTAAATGCACTACTATTTTCATCATCACTTTTATTACTATTATTATTGGGAGGCATTGTATAAATTGGCGATCATCGGTACCACGTTTGTTTGATGCTGGTCAATCTGAATAGTGGCTTTGGCATTCCCATCTTGCAGATCGTCAGCCATAGAGGGAGCTTATTTAAGTATTTGATATGAGAAATATATTTGACATCATCGATTTCTTTCTAGATGCGTTAAGTATTCGGTCCTGTAACAATTTTTGTGTTCAGTTTAATAAAATGTTTCGACATTTGTAGTCATACGATGTCGCGAAGTTCAATTCTAAAGGTTTTTGACCAACTAACAAGTCCTTTAATTTAAATTAATTCACTTTTAAAGAACTCGCTCTTGTTTAAATCGTGATTTTTAAAATCAAAATTCAATATGCAAATCATACGTAATTCGATATTCAAAGTAATTGCTTAGTAGGGTAGAATTGAATTCAATATCGTTTATTTTAAGCCAGCATAGTAGGGTTATTGTAGCAATAGACATCTCATAAGTAGAGTCGTCATGTTAATTTACGGTCTAGTCGACTCTTAATCAACGATTTTTGGTAAAATTGAATGCAATGTCTATGCTTCGACTGTAAAAAACAATATACCGAGGAAATAATAGTTCGACAGTTGTGCGATATTGCTGTTATAGCCACGAAAAAACTCGAAGTAAATTTTCATCCAACTCGTAGAGTCAATATAGCTCTTGAACAGAGACAGTAGATCTCACTCTAACTTATGGTTTTAGTATATAAGATGACTACTGAAGCTGAGATGAATGGTGGTACTGTCATCGAATTTGTACATGCGAAAAACAAAAATACAAAACATCTTCTCATAAAACCCGTTCTGAAAATACCCATAACTTTATATCCCACAGTATGGAAAAATTCATTATTTACGAAATTCGAACTATTACTAAATTGAATGTCTCAGATTTCTGAACTTAGAGCTAATTACTAATAATACTTTGTTGATTTATATGTGCCACCAAGAAAATATATGTTCAATTTGCTATTCTTAAGTAGTCCACTAGCTCACTCTTCAAAATAATTCTCATTCGTAGTTATAAATGCTTAGAACTTACTCACTAACGCTAGATACTATGAAAAGTATTTTATCAATCATCTAATAGATCTTGGAACCAAGGGTGCGAAAATTTGACATTTTTTTATACTGTTACGAAGACAGTAACAGTAAGACAGTCACTGCCAACGATACGCGCAGCTGCTACGTTCAACAGTAGCCAACACGCCATGACACGAGAGCTTGGCGCAATCATGAAACCCACGACACACGACAGCAATATTAGAAGCAGTTAATTTTGTCGTACTCTCTCACAGCAGTCAAAGCCACAGCGTTCGCTTTGTGGTAGTGTAGGTACATACTGGATAAGTAGCTGCTTTGTTCATTTTTGGTCACGGGTTTCGAGAATGTCACTAGCTCAAAATGTCATGACATTTTCATAACGGGACTGTCATATCCGCTGTGATCGATCTGTGGCGATTATAGAGGTTTTAACCTTAAGGTCATTTGTATCTTCGGGCCAGAAAAGATTTCTGACTCTATGTGCGGGGATCAAACCCAGGTGGGCTGCGTAAAAGGCATCGACTAACCCATCACGCAATACCCGTCCCCCGATCTGTGGCGATGAATTGAATGCGAACGGCGGTGTTTTTATTACCGGATAAATTTCAGTTTTGAAAAAATTCAATCACCAAGCTTGTTCATGCAGATGTTTCAAAAATATTACAACTATTTACTTAAATTTCATACACGAAATATCAGGAGCGCAGCTTTTGCCTTTCTAATATGACGCAAAGGCAAGAAATCTTACAGCAGAGACAATAAGCTTTTCGCTTCTATTACTTCTACAATTCTGGTTCATGCTAAACGGGGTTTAGTTGTTTGATCGAAAAAGTGCATCCAAATTCTGGAAGTCAAAGCATTTACTTTGCTTTTCTCACTGAACCGCTTCCTTCAAACGGGAGTGCAGTGAAATAAAACACTTAAGGATACACAAAAAAAATGGGAAGCAAGACTTTCTTGTGCATATCCCCCTACACCTCATGAGAATCGACATAAAACGAATTTCAAAGATAAGCCTTGTTGGCGACTGTCTCTCGAAAGTAGTTGAATTTGAAAGGAGTTACTGTTTAATGTGGCTAGCCATTCTCAGATTGAAAAGAGTAGAACAGCTATCGATGAGAGCAAACGGCGACTTTCACGAGAGAAAATGTCATGAGACCTATGACATTTTTCATCTACTGCAGTCGTGGCCAAATACAATCGGCGACTGCTGTCATTTGCGCGGTTTGCCTGTCTACTGTTTCGTGTCATTCTCCAGTACCGTTCGCAACCCTGCTTGGAACTTTAATACACTCTTCCAAAGAAACCGTCTAACCAAATCTGCATAATTTGGAGTCACAAGACTAATTCTGCATCAAATGATTGTAAGTTATAAGTCTACACAAGAACTAAAAATTTACTGAAGACATAATGGTTCTATCTGTGGTCAGAAGCGAGATAATCGTTCATTGTCCCAAATAGTCGAAAAAACAAATGATCTGGGATACCTTTTTGCCGGATTCCTAATTCACATTCCCTGTGTTGTAGTAGACTTCACTGTAAAACGTTTGGTCTTCAGAGCCTCTAAATTCATATTTCAATCACTTTGCGAGTTGTGTGAGATCAAGTAGATAACTCAATTTAATGTTATAATGTTCGAATGCTACAGTTTTGAATATAAGAAGGACAAAGAGAACATTTTCTTACTGTGCTCAAATAGCCACACTGCTATTCACGGTGAATGAGGAATGGAAGCGACGCAACGAGTGTGCACTGCCAGAAACTACCTGTATACACCTTTGTGAAACAACACTGCTTGTCATATAACCGAACATTTTCCGTCTACTTATAGTTAACACTTACGGTCCATAGGAATCGCAGAAAGTTTGCAATCTAAATCATCTAAGTTCGAAAGGAGAAATAAAATCCAGATTAATCTGTGTATGTGGCAACCTTGTTTCGCACGGCATATTTTGAAACGACACCCATACTAGTATAAAGATGTGTTCAACATCAATACTTTTATTTTCGCATTGCGAAAGAGCCTTGCCGTCGTAATTAAATGTTTTAGTGACGGCGCAAACTTTTTTCAACTTCCAGTTTGCTGAAAAATTTTTGTTAGGAAACGGATTGTATTGTTACGACCAACAGGATCTGCATTTAGACAGAACTGATATGACTCTTGGCGTGCACACTCGGTAAACTCGTTCGAAATTTGACTAGGGATTCATTGTGATTTCCAATTGGATTCCAAAGAAGATGAAACAATCCATTTAAAGGCGTAATGAATTGGTGCATTTGGAACACACAATGAAATCCGGCTCTAATTTCGGACAAATTAACTGAGCAGCTCTCCCATGACGACTGAAAACTTCCACTGGTATACTTTCGGTTCGGTTCGGCTTCATTCCAAAAGCGTAGGAACAGATTTTACAATAGTGTACTATTGAATCACTTCAATGTTGTTGCAAAACACGTTCAAGTCTGAGCTCAAGAGCTTTTAAAATATGCCCTAAGAGCTTTTAAAATACGATCACTGAGCTAAGAGTTTTTAAAATACGAGAAAGGCAAATACGCGTCATATGTTTTTCTATTTGATATCAAACATTTCAGAAAAGTTTAATTTTGAATTATTTGAGATTATGTCGTACAACTGAAAATTTCATCATAAAATTGTTATCATATTTCCGATGACATATAACAAAAATTATGGTGATTCGTTAGATACAACAAGAGATATTCACCATCAAAAACCTATCACTTTCTCAGAGGGTAATTTTGAAAACGCGTAAAGTAAAGTAAGTCGTGTTCGCGACAAAAACAGGCTTTTCCTGCAATTATTTTACCTGCTCTCTTTCATTTATAGTTTGTTGATTTTTCAATGCAGTATTTTTAATGACTTCAGCTATAGTAGGTCTGGCGTCATTTATTTGCGAAAAGAAAGGTTACAGTTATTGAGCCCTGTTTCAATGTCTATAATGACTTGTTCAAGATTAACTTTGGAAGGAATAGCATAATCAAACCCCAGATTAAGAAAATTTATTTGTCCGTTTGTGAAATTTTGGGATGAACGATAGACTAGAAAGTTCGCTGAAAACTGTACCAAAGGTACAGTTAGGTATTGGAAAAGAAAATTTTCGAATTTCTTGTGAAGTAGAATTCGTTTGCGTACAAATTTCGAAACCTTGGGGGTATTGTTTTGCTAGTTTTATGTGAAGGTTAAAATTTCTTATGCAATGTACGAGAGTCGCATCTATTAGAGATTTCTGATTATTTAATAATATCAACATTTTTTTTACTTGCATTACAATTTGAAAATCGTCTAATTTCTAATTAATTTACAGAAACTGGAACGAATGAATGGTATTTTTGTGTTCCTTGGATAGTAATTGCTTTTTTCATAAATACGTTTATTTCTTAGGCAATATACATAAGTTTTACTTCGCCGAGGCATCCACAATACATAGTACTTTAAACCTAATACATTTCGAATATCACATTAGTATGATGGTATTCATTAGTTAATCTAAACACTGTTTTTATCAAGCGATTTGATATTAAAAATTACATTAAATAAAATACATTTATTTTGTACATGATCTTATAACTATTAAGGTTTATTTGTATCAGTTCATCACTTTTATTCATATAATAAAGCTGGTTTGTTGAACTCATGGAAGAGAAAGGGGTCTAACATAAAATAAATTTTAAATTGGAAATCCAGTGGACTTAATGAAATGATAAAGAAGTTTCATGTATGTAAGGTAACGACAATCAAGAATGTCGCGAACTGGTATATTGGATAGTCTACCTTGAGTACGCAAGGAATTTATTAATTAAGATCTTACATCACGACACTCCACGCATGTCCAAACGACATGAATATATCTTGAAGGATCGATTCCTTGTGACATATGGTTAAAATATACTGTCATGAATCTTGTTTGAGCCTTTCGAAGTTATTAATAACCTGGGGATTCAGTACCTCACATCTTATTAGCAGTCGCGATAAAAGTTGTCAAAAACGAGCTTTCAATAGAATAATCCCAACAAGACCTTCGAGACTCATTGTATGTGTCGAATGCATGCTGCCTAAAGCAATTCGCAAACAACGATACTGAATTCGCTCAAGTTTGATAATGTGAGAGTTTGCAGCGGAACGAAAGCAAACTCATCCATATTCCATCACTGAAAGTATCGTTGTCTGATACAATTTTTTAGATCTTCCGGATGAGAACCCCACCAAGATCCTGTTATTGTTCGAAGAAAATTTACACTGTTTTTTTTTGGCATTTTGTTAACAGATGCCTAATGCTCCCCTCGTGCATTTGGAATCAAACCACACCCCGAGGTATTTGAAAGTCAAAACCTGTTGGATCATTCTTCCCATCATATGAAGCTGCTGCTGCGCGGAATCATGCTTTCTTGAAAAGACGACCAGCTCTGTTTTCTCCGCGGAGAATTCGATACCCAGATGAACAGCCCGAACAGACAAGTTATCTAAGGTATCTTGCAATGGTTTTTGCAGATCAATAGCTTTGGGTCCAGTAACTGAAACCACGCCATCATCTGCCAATTGTCTTAGTGTACATGGGGTTACTAGACAGTTGTCAATGTCATTCACATAAAAGTTTTAGAGGAGCGGGAGATTCTGAATGTTGCCAAATCGCCATGTGAAAAATATATGCATTTCTCTGACAAAAGGTTGTACAAATAATTATTTATAATCGCGGGAAGTCCATGTTGAAGGAGCTTATCTGAAAGAACATCAATGGAAACTGATTCAAATGCTCCTTTAAGGTGAAATGTAGCATCATAAAATGCGCGCAAAATTTTATCCGCTTCAGTTGAACGAACCTTCGCATAAAGCATACCAAGAAAAACGGACACATAGACACAAGAACTTTTTTCAATGATTGAGCGCAGTGGGTTTACCTCTCGTTATATTGGCTTGTAGAAAAGACTGGACGTAATGGATTTTTGAATCCTTCACACTTTGAATATATACTAATTCAATCGTTATTGTTAGTGATTACTCTTACACTAGAGCTATAAATCATGAGTAATTATGAATGACTAACGTGAGGTTATATGTATATGTATTGAATAACTTGCTAACCATGTATATGCCTAAGCTTAGTAGCAAGCATGGATTCTTCTTAAAAGAACGATTGAAGACAAGAGAACATTCAAGTATTTTCGATATCTTTGCCAGTAGTTCACCAGGCCCTTCCCGCCGATGAGATAGAATTTACGTAAAAGTATTTACTTGACTCGCATGAGTTCATCTTAGCATGCAGTTAAAATTATTTAGTGAATCTTTTCTCAAGCACATATTTGGGACACGAAATTAAATATAAAGTTATTTCGTAGTTCATTGTTATTAAACAGTTACTTAGAAAATAAACGATTTTTCACAATACATTTCTCACACCACCTCAATACTAAACAGCAGCGCGCAAGCAATTAAAAAAATGCAGAAAAGTATGTAAACTTTTTCAAATTTCGGTTGTTTTAGCTAATATTTTATAATTTTGAGTTGCATTTTCAGATTCTTTGTGAAATTCTGCTACAAACACTACTTTCCAGTTCTAAAATCATCCCCGTGGAACGGAACAGTAACCGTTTATACATTTCAAAAACCACTTACGGCTCGACAAAGCTTGATTTCGAAAACTTAAGTGTTTTTGGTTTTTCGAAAATCGGTCTAGATTTTGAATAATTGATCAAAAACGCGATTTTCGCATTCCGCTTCATTTCACCTTAATGTTCAAAAATACAGATGCCATTTGTTGTTTTTGACCGAAGGTAATTTGGATTCGTCCCTTTATTTTTACGGAAGCCAAACTGAGTATCTGACAACAATTTTTTCGAACAATTTTCTGATGCAGGAAAACATTGCACTGGGTCTATATGAGTTGTGATTGGAAGCTGATTTCCCTGGCTTTTGAATGGCAATAACTTTCACTTGCCTCCAGTCAGGTGGGACAATATTTTGCCCAAGAAACTTGTTGAACAATTCCAACAAACGTCTTTTTGCAAGGTCGGGCAGGTTCTTCACTCAGTTGAATTTAATTCTGTCCAACCCAGGAGCGTTATTGTTACAAGACATGAGTGCTATGGAAAATTCCAGCTCTTCCATTGAGTTCAAGGTACTTGAGATACTACTTTGGTATTCAATCCAGTAAACATTGTTTGTCAAATCATATGGAATATTAACTGAATTGCCAATGCCCGGAAAACACATGTTACGACGATCAAGAAAGAAATATGACTCGGAATAATCGGCAAAGACCTACGCAACGAACAAAGGACTACGATTGGAAGCTTGGCACATGGAACTACAAATCGCTTGGCTTCCCAGGATACGACCGAATGCTGCATGATGAGCTTCAAATCCGCGGCTTCAACATCGTAACACTGCAGGAACTTTGTTGGACGGGACAGGTGTGGAAAAGTGGGCTTCGAGCGGCTACCTTCTATCAGACCTGTGGTACAACAAGCGTTCTAGGAACGGGATTTGTAGTGTTGGGCTTGTAGCTAGCTTGTTTCAATTACCGTGCAATCACATTGCAGAACGCCGCCTACAAGGTACTCTCCTAAATCCTTTGCCGTCGTCTATCACTAATAGCCAAGGAATTCGTAGAGCCGTGCCAAGCGGGATTTACTGGGGCCCGTGCCACTACGGATCACATATTCGCGATAAGACAAGTACTCCACAAGTGTCGTGAATACAACGTACCCACGCATCACCTATTTATTGACTTCAAAGCGGAATACGACACAATCGATCGAGAACAGCTATGGCAGATCATGCACGTATATGGCTTCCCGGAGAAACTGACGCGATTGGTCAAAGCAACGATGGATAGAGTGATGTGCTGTCCGAGTATCCGGGACGCTCTCGAGTCCTTTCGAATCACGGAAATGGCTACGACAAGGTGATGGACTCTCTTGTACCTTGTTCAGGACTATAGCTGTTAGGTAAGGTAAGTATACAGACGCACGACTCAATGATGGACAGGTTACCGGGTGAAGCACATTTCCTATCCAATTGATAACCGTAAAGAAATCTGTCGCTGGAGGGTTCCCACCTTCGTTGCTAGTGTTAATTTGAGTACCATAGCCAGTCCATCTGGTAAGGAAAGTGTTGAACCTTGTATCAGAACAAATTGGCTCAAATGGCACGTTCCCCTTGATATTTGGAGATTTGTGCCTTGCCATCAATTTGTTTTTAGCATCATTTTCCCGATATATAAGAGGGAAGGATTGAAAGGAAATGGTAAGGGTTGGACTAGGAGGATGGGAAAAATTGACGACACAAAAACACATAAAAGCAGAAGTAAATTCTGCACCCCCAAGGGATGCCGAACAATCTGCTGAGGATCACATTTAGTGGAAGCAGAAGTAAATTCTGAACCTCTACGAGGTCCCGAACAGTCCGCTGTTAATAAAACCTCCAACTCCCGAGAGGATTTGAAGATCTTACAAAAGCGACACCATTCTGCACTCCCGGAAGAATGCAGAACGATTCGCAGTATGTACGAGCAGAAGTAAATTCGGCACCCCCTAAAAGATGCCAAACAATCTGCTAAACCCTATTTAAGGTAAATACAGAAGGGATTCATTCATTCCAGGAAGAACGATGAACCCTTCTGACTATAGCTCCTTACCACATTGGGTAAGAAACGAGAGAATATCCTTCAATTTTAGCTCCGCATACACAGACTCAACCATGTATGGAGAACCAAAAACCCGGATACGTAGCTGCGTCAATGCGGGACAGTTACATATCAGATGATATGAAGTACCGTAATCGCATTCACACAAATCACACGAATAATACTCAGCACGTTGAATAGTAGCCATGTGATAATTGAGTTTACAATGTCCAGTCAGAGCTCTGACCAGAATACTGCAATGATGCTTGGAGAAATGCAGTAGACACTTTGACATTTTCAGATTTAAATCTGGTAGAAATGCTTTTGTCTGAGCGCAAGTTTGCAAGCTGCGCCAGTAGCTGGCATGTTTGGATACAGCCCAAGAACGAATCTTGTGCTTTATCCAACTAGTTGAAAGTGGTAAAGCTGGTTCAGGACCAACGAAATCATTCGTTGCACCAGCTCTAGCCAACTCATCAGCCCATTCATTTCCAGTAATACCAGAATGGCCGGGTACCCATAAGAAGTAAACAGCATTTGAAATGCTGAGGTCTTCAATTTGAGTTCGACATGCGATCACTAGATTCGACCGTGAGTCATTCGAACTGAGTGCTTTTAAGGCTGCCTGACTGTCGGAACAAAAATGAATTCGCTTACCACAGATCCTCTGCTGAAGTGCCGATTGTACTCCACACAGAATCGCGTAGATTTCTGCTTGAAACACAGTACAGTATCTACCAAGTGAATGAGACTGCTCCAGCCTCATTTCACGACAGTAGACACCAGCACCAGCACGACCATTCAACAGAGAACCGTCCGTATAACAAACTATGTGTTCATCAAGTTGTCGTTCCAGACAACCAGACAACCATTCCTCACGAAAAAGATAGCTCACATTGAATGTTTTGAAAGGAAAACTGCATGTGAGAGTTAGGTCACTAGGAGCGAGTAAATACTCATCCCACGTAACCATTTGAGACCACAAGCGAGTGTGGCTGGTAGCATAATCTAATGGGTTACTGTTCCAAAGCCCTGTAACCTTAAGACGATATGCACAAGATAATGCTTCTTGTTTTAGGAACACATGTAGTGGTTTAATGCACAGTAGCGCCTCTAGAGCAGCAGTAGGAGTTGTCGTGAATGCTCCTGTCATCGCCATTAGGACCATCCTTTGGAGATGATTTAGCTTTGACTGAACTGTCGCGACTTCTCCTTTCTGCCACCATACAAGACATCCATATGCTAAAATTGGTCTAACAATAGTTGTGTAGATCCAATGAATATATCTGGGTTTGAGTCCCCATGATTTTCCAAAACCTCGTCTGCATTGGCCGAAAGCCATGCAAGCTCTTTTAATTCTGAAGTCAATGTGAGCAGACCAATTCAGTTTTGAGTCAAGAATAACCCCGACGTATTTAACTTGTTCGACCACAGTGACCTCTGAACCAAAGAACTGCAACGGACGAGCTCCTGTGATTATCCTACGATGGGTGAAAAGCACCATTGATGTTTTGCCCGGATTTACAGATAATCCAACCTGACAACACCATTGTTCAACAGATCGCAGGGCTTGCTGCATTAAATCAAAGAGAGTGTTAATGCTTATACCGGTCATCAATATATGATAATCGTCGGCAAAACCATAAGTCGGAAATCCAAGGTTATTAAGTTTCCTTAACAAACCATCAGCGACAAGGTTCCATAAAAGTGGGGATAGTACACCACCTTGAGGACACCCACAGACACTTAGCTTTCTAATCTCTGCTTGCCGAAGCGATGAACAAAGAAGTCGATTGCTAAGCATTGCGTGTATCCAATTTGTGATACTTGAAGGTATGCCATGACCACGGGCTGCTTCCAGAATTGAATTGAAAGACACGTTATCAAAGGCACCTTCAATATCTAGGAAAACTCCCAAGCAAGATTGCTTTTGTGAGAAAGCTTTTTCAATGTTGTACACAACATCATGTAACAGGGTTGTAGTGGACTTTCCACGCTGGTAAGCATGTTGCATTCCATGTAGCGGATGCAGGCCCAAACTAACATTTCTGATATAGTGATCGACTATGCGTTCCACTGTTTTAAGAAGAAATGAGCTTAGACTGATAGGCCTCAAACTCTTCGCTTCCTCATAAGTGTCGCGACCGCCTTTGGGAATAAATTTGACAATTATTTCCTGCCAGGCTCTTGGAATATATCCTGTCGCAAGACTAAAAGTAAGTATTTTCTTCAAAACATGTTTGAAATGTTCATACCCTTTCTGCAGTAACACTGGGAAAACTCCATCCTTTCCAGGAGACTTGTACGGAGCAAAACTCTCAACTGCCCATTTGACCGATTCAATCGTCACAACGCTTCGAGCAAGGGCCCAAGAATCGTAACTACCTGAAAAAGTCTCGGGAAGAGCTGTCGGTGATGGATCCATACATCCTGGAAAGTGAGTGTTAAAAAGATAGTGAAGTACATCACCTTCATTAGACAAGTGTTCACCATCTGAAGTTCTTAAGAAACTGACATTAAAGTCCTTAGACTTCGAAAGTAACTTATTTAATCTGCTAGCCTCGTTGAGACTAGAGACATTTGTGCAGAGGCTTTTCCAACCACTTCGCTCAGACGATCGAAGAGCATTTTTGTAAGCCCTTCGAGCCAACACGAATGCCTCCGACCCATTTCTGCGACGGTGGTTCCAAGCTCTTCTGCATAGTTTCCTTAGTCTAGCAAGTTCAGCATTCCACCAAGGAGTTCCTCTAGTAGCTCGCACAATCCGAAGTGGACAAGCCTCTTCATATGCTGCAACTATGAGTGAGTTTGTCTCGTCGACAACATTTTCCAAATCAATTGGGGTTTCAATTGTTGGTTGGTACCCGTAAAATCTAGTCGCCAAGCCCTCTTCATAGAGGTCCCAGTTTGTAGATTTGGGATTACGATATGTGATAATATCAAATTTAACGTTTGAATGATCAAAGAATATGTACTTATGATCAGACAACGAAGGTTCGAGCTCGTCGGAGACGAGCCAATTCACCAACTCATGCGCAATTCTATCAGAGCAGAGAGTTACGTCCAAAACCTCCTCTCTGCCAGATCTCGCAAAAGTTGGACGGTTTCCTGCATTGACTATGTGCAGGTTTGTACTGCTCACAAATTCCATCATATCAGAGCCTCTCGAATTTATATCTGTGCTGCCCCAAATGATATGATGAGCATTTATGTCACTGCCGATTACAAGCGGTAAATCACTTTTGCAGCAGTATGATACAACCTTTTTGAAGTCATCGCTTGGCGAAGGTTGGTTATGCGGCAAATATGCCGAACAATAGACATATTTCCTGTCTATGCCATCAGTAGTCATACCAACTGTGACAGCACAAATATCCCGAGTTGTGAGCTCCGATATGAGAGAGACATCGAGAGCACTATTTGCAAGTATGCATGCTCGAGGCATTTCACGTGGATTAGTCATTCCGGTCTTGTTAAAGGCAACAAAGACTGGGTTTAACAATTTTCCAACGTAGAAGTTTCCCTTTTGGAAATATGGTTCTTGAACCAAAGCTAAAGAAGCTTTACCTTCTTGCAGAAGTCTGGATAGATTCATAGTTGCTGTACGTTTATGCTGGAGATTGATTTGTGCTACTCTAACCATTATCAATTAAAGTAACGAACACTCCACCTCCAGCACTTACCGTACAACAACTACAAGAAACCAAATATATTGGCTTATAATCGCCTATAGCGAACCATGTAAGGATTTTTTTAAATGTTTTAATCATTTAAATCCCACGAGTTGCGAAGAAAGAAGTCGTCCACTGTGCCAGAGCTTCGCTTAACACAGTAAGGGAAAATCCCAAGATATTCCGTTCACGACTGCATTGTTTAACCTCCTGCAGCCATTCAGCCATCGGCACGGAAATACACCTTGACTTAGGAGTTCCTATTTTTGTGGCCTTTTACGACATGGAACAGGAAACCAGTGGATCAATTCTTGGTAAAAAATAATTCCGCCGGATGCCACACGGCTTACCTGTTTGGTGGACTTATACCACCGGTACAGGTGGACCGTAGCGTTATTCTTAGCCAGTTGGGAAACCGCTACCGACACTACACGGCTATCTAGGCTGCTCAGAGAGGGAAATTGACATTGATGGTCAACTTCCATGGATGGCCGAGCAGCCATAACATTCACCCTCGGCCAGAGTAGCCCATAAAGGGAAAAAAACTGAATGAAAGATATGTTTCAATGAGGTTTGTGATAGAGGTTTTGCCAATTCAAAGTTTGAAGTATGTACGATCAACTTCGTAGTGATAAAGCTGAAAATAGTTATTTGCGCTTAGCATAGCTCTGTGCTATTGCATAAGATTCTCGAGCAAATATGCTTAGGGGAATATATCTTCATACATGATGATTTCGCGAGCACACTGCGTTTTGATTTTACACTATTATATAATTTCAACTAAAACTTTTTTTTTTTACTTTTTTTTGTTCTCAACGTAGGGTACCGTCAATTTCTTGAATCAAGCTCTCTTCAAGCCACGAGTTATATCTCTACAGAGTGGAAAATTTGCTGTTAAATCGTTTGGGAGGTTTTTATTGGTAAGTACAAAATTAGTTGCAAAGATAGAATATGTTCAATATATATTCACACAAAATTAGTCACCGAAACTCAGATAAAAATATAGTTTGTTGCATGTTTTTTATTGTCCTTGAATCGTAGTATTAATTGCTATAGTTTTTAATCTATAATTTAAACCTACGTTGAACATTCGGAGAAGTAACTAAACTTTTTCCAACCTTTGGTTTACAAAAACAAAACATATCCAAAGTGTCTTTTTTCCATAAATACGTTTATTTCATAGGCAATAGGGGCTGGGGTCCACTAGGAGATTGATATTACCTATTAGCTCTCTCCGGACTGTACCAGCCTAGATGCCGTGTGGAATCCGACGGAAAAAATGAACCAAGAATAGATCCACTGGATTCCTGCTTCCATGTCGTAAAAGGCGACAATTGCAGGAGTTTCTTTTTCCTTTCAGTTATCAGATATTTTCAATGTTTTACTTCTGATTACTCTATTTTACTAAATCATCTCTTTATTCAACCTATCAGTTTCCGTCTAGCTTCGGAGAAAAGTTTTATTAGGAATGATTTCTTCTTCCATGTTATTGATTGTCTTTCAGGATTATAAAATGAATGATAAAAATCAATCATTGCGCAAATCCGTTTATATTACAAAGTTAATAACAGAGATAACATATATCGGTTTATTGAACACATAGTAAAAAACACTTGATATTAATATTTCAAACAGTAAATTAATATTTTTCTCGGTAGTCGGCTGCCCAGATCAACGAATATAACCAATTAATAATTTAGTAAATAATTAAAATAAGAAAGCGGAAATAATAAAGAATCAAGACGCGTGTGAAATCTGTTGACCTTTGTTTGGTGATTTAAAATGATTTTATAATAACTGTTTAGAATATTTCAATGCAATGAATCAACTTTTTTGTCTGTTTTTTTGCATGACTAAAAAAAAAAACACGAAAGGTAGATGCATAAACGAGTGACTGCATACTCGACAGCCGGCTGTCCAGAGTTTTGTCAATTTCGGAGATTGATGCCAGCACAAAGTAACACATAAAACGATAATACTTTAAAACATTCTTGGTAGCCGGCTACCCAGAGCAATAAACACATGATAACATTATTAAAACATTTACTAACAAAGTATCCTCTCCTGTGATGCATGTGGGAATGCAGAGGATTCCTCGGTTCTTAGTAGCAACATGCATCGAACTAACAATCCTTTCCCTCCCAAGTAGATCTGCATTCGGACGTGGCCGGGGTCGGTATTGATCAGCATGCATGGTTCAATACAGTTTGCACAGTGTGAAACAATGTGTTATTCCCAAACATGTTACTTCAAAAATCATTTTGCAATCTCAATTGGTTCAGATCAATAACGGAGTAGCAACACACGGGCGGTCTCTAATGCTAAAAAAATGCTAATGCTAAATACGTTTATTTCATAGGCAATATACATAAGTTTTTCTTCACCGTGGCATCCATAATACATAGTACTTTAAACCTAATATTTCGAATATCATATTAGTATGTTGGCATCAATTAGTTAATCTAAATACTGTTTTTATCAAGCAATTAGCTATTATAAATTACATTAAATAAAATACTTATAACTATTTAGGTTTGTTTGTATCAGTTCATCACATTTATTTATATAATATAGCTGGCTATTGGTTGTCCCAGGTTGGCGGTTCAATGCATAGGGCACTGATCTTACAATCCAGTAGTCGTATGTTCGAACCCCGATCTGGAAGGATTCGTAGTGTCAGTAGAACCGTAGCACCAGCCATGCAATGGTTCTGTACATTCTGAATCGGCTGCGAAGTCTGTTGAAACAGAAGGTCAAATTCCACCACAAGAATGTAATACCAAGGCTTTGCTTTGCTTGGCTATTAGTTGAATTCATGGAAGAGAAAGGGGTCTAACATAAAATAAAATTTAAATTGGAACTCCAATGGACTTAATGCAATGATAAAGAAGTTTCATGTAAGAAAGGTCACGACAAGCAAGAATGTCGCGAACTGGGGCATTGGATGGTCTACCTTGAGTACGCATGGAATTTATTAATTGAGATCTGACATCACGATACTCCACGCATATCCAAACGAAATGATCAATATCGCGATAGCCTTCGCCACAAGCACAATGATTAGTCTCGGAAAGTTGTTGCTAAGCAATCATCTGACAAAAGGCCCACAAAATTTGCGCATGTGCAGAGGAGATACAAAGATAGCTGTGCAGACTCACCGATTTTCTCCTCAATGTCGCTGAACCTTTCCGTGGCTGTGCATCCCCGTCCGGCTATCTGCAGATGCTAACCAACGATGACTGTACTTGATCTCCGCTGCCCGCGGTGAGCGGAACGGCTTGGTGAACTCCGAAGAAGCAATCCACCGTGCCAAACGAAGTAGGGCAACGTCGCTGTAGTGTTCCAACGATTGCGGACTGGTCCGGATGGGGAAATTAGATTGCACGTGTGCTAGATCCGGTGAAACCTGAAGATCCCACGTCGAACCCGTCGCTGTCCCGTTCGGTCGATGTATCACATATACCAAAACGAATCTCCGCTTGATTTCCTCCGAACTACTCTTTGTACAACTCGTGGCCAAAATTTTTCGTGAAGGGAGTGGTTCACGAAAAATTTCTAAAACTTTCACTTCTTTAAGAAGTGAGCCGGAGACTGTGCCGATTACAAACTTCAACACAACCCAACACAAATATACCAGAGCCTAACGAATGCTCTTCAAATCTTGAGCACAATAAAAACTTCTCTTTTACTATACCGAAACATTAACTAAACAGCAGAACTTGTCTGCACAAAATGGTAATCGTACGCCAACAATACATTGCAAAAATGTTCTTGCATGCATTCCTCAAGCTTTTACTGAGTATTAACAGTCAGTAATCTTATCTATTCTTAATGGCTAAATTAAGCTAGAAGATCAACGCATAACTAAGAAAAACGGCATTCAACATGCAAGAATAAATGATTGGCTTAACTACAGAATCGACAATCTTAGGGAGTTAATTCGAGGTTTGAGAGGATTTAGTCTCTCCTATCACCACGAGCCTAAGTAAGGGTTATAACCGCGCCCTTGATTCGCTTTTATTCGGGTTGACGACCTTCGTGGTGACGCCTCCAACCAACAGGACTGTTATTGTATCACTGAACCTTGTGCACCTGTTCAGGCTTTTAGGGGAACTTTTACCGCTTGCGTATTTTGTGAACATGTTTTTTCTCGATCCTTGTTGACAACTACGTTTCGATGCACTCCGGTCGTGTCGGTGAAATGATTCGGTCCTTCATCCATCCGTTTTCTCTCGTTACGGTAACGGCACGCCTGTGGGAGGCTCGTTTCCTAACCAATCGAGGTACTTGGGTGCGTTTTTCTCACGGATCGCTACCGGCAGGCCTGCTGAAGGCTTATTCTCTAAAACTCGCAGTTATTGAGTGCGATTTCCTTTCGTTCCGCAATCGCCCGACACATTTCGTGCCCTTGAATTCCTTGTTCAATCGTTGTACTTGTGTGCGTTTTTCTCACGGATCGCTACCGGCAGGCCTGTAGAAGGCGTGTTTCCTGTTCACGCTAACGGCAAACCTGCAGAGCGCTGTTTCCTGTTCACGAGAAGGCAGTTTTATGTTTGCGACTTCACCTGCGTTTGCTCCCGATCCGCTAACAGCAAGCCTGGTAATGGTTATTTACTGTGGTCGACTTCATCTGCGTTTTCTCCCGATCCGCTAACGGCAAGCCTGTAAAAGGCTGGTTTTCTGTTCGTGCCGAGATGAGGAAGTAGTGCAATGAGTTGTTGTTCACCCCATTCTGACAGTCTACGTTCCATCTGTTTCTTGCGTTAGGACGGCTCCAATGGCGTCATCACTGGCTATGTTAAACGGTCTGGCATAATCAGGCATCGCCAGGACTGGTGCTAAGACTAGCATCGCTTTCAGCTTCACAAAAGCGTCTTCAGCTACTGGTGTCCATCGGTACTTGTTTTTAGCTTTCGTTAACTCGGTCAGTGGTACAGCAATGCGAGCGAAATCTTCGATGAACCTTCTATACCAGTTGCACAGTCCAAGAAAGCGCTGAACTTCCTTCCTGCTTTGTGGTGAGGGAAAATTCACAATACAGTTGATCTTACCTTATCACCTTCCATCCGTCTTCATTCAACACGTAGCCTAGGTATTTCAGCTCCTGATGGCAGAATTTAGATTTGTCCGGGGATATCGTCAGATATGCCTGTCGCAGTCTGTCTGCTACTTTCCTCAGTGTTACTAGGTGTTCTTCGAAGCTGCGCAAACAGATGATAATGTCATCCAAATAGTAAACACGCGCATCTAGACATACTCTGTACTGTCCTGTCTTTTTCTTTACGGCAACGAGCGGATTGTTCCACGGCGAAAACACTGCTTCACCGATGACATCCAACGCCAGCATCCGATCAATCTCTTTGTTTACTTCGTCTAAGACATATTTCGACATGTGATAGTAGCGCTGCTTCTTCGGTGTGGCATCTTCGATGTCGATGTGGTGCGTGTACCTATCCGTACGGCCAATTCGTCCCTTTTCACTCGCTGGAAACGTTCATATTACCATGCCTAATCGATTTTTCTGCATGTCTGACAGCTTTCTCATGAGTTCAACATTGTTGTTCTGCTCATCGAATGACATGTCTATCTTGTTGCACACCGCTCGAATTCCAAACTTCTCCCAAAAATTCATGCCGAAAATTATACACTCGGGCAGTGAGGGTATTAGTAGGACAGGAATTGTTTCATGACGGCCGTTGTATGCTATGGGCAGCTTGACGAACTCGGACATGATGTGTTTGTGCCGTCTGCTGTCTGGATACCACCTTTCAGTCGACCTCGCTTCAAGTTCACCTCGTCAATGATCTTTATCGCGGCTCCTCCGATTAGAGAATAGTTTGCTCCGCTATCCAACAAACTTGTTAACTGTTTGCCAAGAATGTGAAATCGGAATGTGGCCGGTTATCTCCGTTTGTATTGATTCTGATTGAGTTGATTTGTCGCAGCTCGGGAAATGATGAGGAACTGTAGAATTCTTGCGAGGATACGACTCCCACGGTTACTGATTCCTCACTTGCTCGATTTCCGTTGCTGATGAAAACCTAGGACAACTGCGAAGTGAATAGCCCTTCTGACCACATCGATAGCAAAACAGTATGGCTTGTGGTTTTGGACAGTCCATGAACCTGTTCCCTTCGTATCACAATTCCAGCAACGAAGCTGAGCTGATCTGTTCTCGTCCTGTGCTTCTTGGGGGCAGATCGCTGTCTGTTGCTCTCTACGATTATTGTTTGCTTCCGACAGATTAGATTGTCTCGACGGTTGTGGCTGTTGTACACGAAACCCTTGCGCCGCCTCCTGACGATGATCTCTCCTCTCGAAGCGAGCCTTTAATGCGTTTACTAGCTGGCATATCATCTCCAGTTGTTTCGTCCAATCTTGCTCTTCTCCAGCTGTTGACACCGAGTCGTACGGTTCATCATACAGTTATTGTTCTCGAAATTCGGCTGACTCCACGGCATGTATTCTGTTGAATCTTTGCAACTTTCCTACATTGCCGTATGTTCTCTCTCTTTGTGATGGTGTTGGCGTTGCTAGGCTCGGCTCAAGCAGCGCGTAGTGGGGGATCGGTGTCCTGCGGTGACAACTTAGAAGAATGCGCGTCTCGTTGAACTCGTTACAGACTTCAGCCATCTCAGCTAACGTTTGAGGTTTCGCAGCTGCAACAATCGATACGTACTCTGTATACATGTTTTTCTTCACGATGAAGAATTTTTCCTTTGGTGACATCGCTGGCTGGACGAACCAAAACAGTGCTGATATGTCCCTGAAGAATTTTGCAAACGATTCATTTGCACCCTGATACCGAGAATTTACTTCTTTTCTCAGAAACTGCTGGGCAGGAACTCTCGTCGTATCTGCTCCTTGAAGCCACGTATGCAACGTTCCTTCCGCAAAAGCTCGACCGTACCAATCGAGTGCGTCATCCAGAAGTAGATGTTTGATGGATCGCAATAACAGTTCATCCGAAACGTCCTCGGACCGAAACTTGAATGGTCAATTGTGAATAGCTTTAGAGTTTCTGTGAGTGATTTTCTGGTACGCCAAATGCCCCTTGCATTATGTGCACTGAGTTATTTGATTCTTCAGAACTGCTGTTTCGATCACTCACTTATTACAAGTCTGACATGTTTAACGCGGTGTAAACTTCTAATAAAGCGGCTATCAACGCTTGAACACTAGCAAATTCTTCTCGAAGCGCGACCGTAGGTGGATCAGTACGAACTAAACGATTTCGATAGTGACGTAATCGCGATTTTATATGTTCTAAGAAACCAATATCGTGTTTCTTAATTGCTATGTCTATTGGTCCCAGTAATAATTTTAAACGTGATGTGCAAGCATTAAACGCACTAACACTAGCAACTTCTTTCCGAAGCGCGACCGGAGGCGGATCAAAACGAACTAAACGATTTCGATAGTGACGTAATCGCGATTTTATATGTTCTAAGAAACCAATATCGTGTTTCTTAATTGCTGTGTCCCAGCAATAATATTTTAAACGTGATGCGCAAGCATCAATGTAGATTTCACCACTCATAAAGTGAGTAGAAGTCGTATAGAAACGCTTCCGCCTTAAATCTTCTTCAAAAGCCTTCAATAAACGAGCACATTTACCCCTACGGTGCCAAGGCCAGTGATACTACGAAGAGCGAGTTAATAATTTAACTTAATGGGTCTATTTCCATCGTCAGATAGCGAATTAAAATAAAGCCAATCAACAGAATTTAACTTAACTAATAATCTAAATGCTTTATTAAATTTTCATTTGTCACACAGGTAATTAAGGGGTGTTTCTAAACTTGTTGGTTCGATAAACTGTTCGAATCCAACATTTCATCATCAAACGCGAAAACAAAATGGGTTTTTTAGTTGGGTTCCATTGTTACTAAGTAATCATCTGACAAAAGGCCCACAATATTTTAGCATGTGTAGAGGAGATACAAAGATTGCTGTGCAGACTCACCGATTTTCTCCTCAATGTCGCTGAACCGTTCCGTGGCTGTAAATTCCCGTCCGGCTATCTGCAGGTGCTAACCGACGGTGACTGTACTTGATCTCCGCTGACCGCGGTGAGCGGAACGGCTTGGTGAAATCCGAAGAAGCAATCCACCGTACCAGACGAAGCAGGACAACGTCGCTGTACTGTTCCAATGATTGCGGACTGTGGTTCGGATGGGGAAATTTGCGTTCGGTTGCACGTGTGCTAGATCCGGTGAACCCTGGAGATCCCACGTCGAACCCGTCGCTGTCCCGCGCGGTCGATGTATCACGTATACCAAGGTGAATCTCCGCTTGATTTCCTCCGAACTACTCTTTGTGCAACTCGCGAACGTTTCACCCGGCGAAACTAAACAAATTGCCCAATTTTTACCTTTCCCGCAAGGTATCTTGTCTTGCACCATCCAAGGAACCGATACGAGCGAGTGCACGTCCGCACTCGCCGGCGAAAACTTGCCGAAAAAAAACCAAAAGCAAGAAAACTCTCGCTGTCAAGTTAGTCTCCTGTCAGAGTCAACCAGTGCGCCCAATTTTCCAGATTTACGGTTCGTCTGCACTCTTAATTAAATCGGCTTATATGCACGTAGTATTTAAATTTGATTAGATTGTTTATGATTGTTTCCATAAACCAAACGCAGGGTGGCAAGTGACCGGGAAAATCGGGAAAACCGGGAAAAAGTCGGGAATTTCGTTTCACCGGGAAAAAGTCAGGAATTTTAGGGAAACAATTTATCAGCCCTAATCTTAGTAAAGATTTTCAGCATCATGATTTTCTTGATTAAACAAATGAAAAGTTGTAAGCAATACTCCATTTTGTGTATGAGTGAGAAGTTCAGTAAAAGTTTTGAAACATCGTATTGCACATACAGGTTTTATGGTACACAATCCATTGGAGATGGGTGCAACATCCCATGTTTCGTTCAACAATTGTAAGGGTTTGGCAGCAATTTTTAATGGATCAGAAAGCATTTCTTAGTTTTTTTTTTTTTTTTTTTAAAGGTTTATTGGTTAACCATTTCAAAACCGAGTTACAATAAAATACATAAATTAGTATCTGATATAATGAGAGTGGGATTTTAAAATTTTTGTGAAACCTCCGATGTGTGTTCCTATCTGGGCTTCAATGCCGTGATGTTACAGTTGTATTTTAGCATTCCTCAGAAAATTTTGTATCGCTATCATTGCCGGAATGTTCATAGTACCAAGTATATCCCGAACTGGGAGGTCTGTTACATGACGGATGTTGTTGAGTTCGTCTTTTAAGTTTTTCCTTGCATCATCCAATCGTCTGCACCTCCAAACTAGATGATCTATATCAGCAAAACCATTTCCGCAATCGCAAAGGTTTGTATTTGTTATGTTAATTCTGAAAAGATGGGCATTTTGAGTATAGTGGTTGGCTATCAAACGAGACATATTTTTGATGAAATATCTATCAACATTTTTTCCTGAAAACCATGGAGTTTTATTCACGGTAGGTAAAATGCTATAGCAATATCTTCCTAGATCGCTGTCTGACCAGCTACGTTGCCAATTTTCTATAGCGATACTATCAATCATCGGATAGAAATCTTGGGGTTCTATAACTCTCGGGAACACGCTACCTTCTTTAGCTCCACGTTTTGCAAGCAAGTCTGCACGCTCATTGCCATGCACACCTGAATGAGCCGGTACCCATAGTAGAGATATTATAGATTTTTTTTCTGATAAATAGTGGGCCGTTTTTCGGATATTAATCAACGTTTGGCAGGATTTACTATTCGTTTTCCGTGACTGTAGAGCTTTAATCGCACTGTAACTGTCGGAACATATTAAAAACTTTGCTGGAGGAAGTGATTTTATGTATTCACAGGTATAAAGAATGGCAGTGAGTTCGGCTACGTACACTGAACATGGACTTTCTAGTTTGAAAAATGCTTCATGCTTAGAGCTGTGAATTCCAAACCCAGCTGAATCGTTTATCAGAGAGCCGTCGGTGAAAAATACATTTTCTAATTTGAAAGGAGACATCTTATCCGTAATCATATGCTTCATTGGGGACGATCTGATGTGTTTGGGAATAGATTGCGCGTAACTAAGTATTGATGTGTCTGACGGAATTTCGTATGCGCGAGATTGGATGGATAGATCATAATAATTGGTCATACTCGATGAAGTTGATGAAATTGATAAACATAATCTATAGACAAATAAAAATTTGCATTCCGGATTTTTATCGAATAGCAAGTCCAACCTCTCGATAACTTTAGTGGACCTGACGTGACATGATATTAAATATCGGGAATTCAATTGACAGAAGCGAGTAAACAATGGGGGAACCCCCGCCAAAACCTCCACTGATTTAGTATGAGTCGACGTTATCAAACCTAAACATATTCTTAGGCAGCGATATTGTATTCGTTCTATTTTTATGAAGTGAGTTTTTGTCATCATTTGAAAGGCGAAACAACCATACTCTAAAACTGAGAGAATTGTGGTTTTATACAGAGTAATCATGTCAGTTGGATGGGCACCCCACCATGTGTTTGAAATAGTTCTCAAAAAGTGAACTCGTCGTTGACATTTTCTGATTAAATATTCCACATGTGCTTTCCATGTGCATTTGGCATCATACCATAGTCCGAGATATTTAAAAGTAATTTTTTGGCAGTCGACCACAAAGAGGACATTGCTGTTTCTCTAGTCAAACCTTGAACATAATTTTTCCAATACTCGCGTTTTTTCTTTTTGAACATTTGCTTACTTTTTGCCTCAATTTCCTTATACGTTAAGTATTGTCCCATTAGTCCTTTTTTCCTGAAATCTTTGTATGCTTTCGACCTTTGTTTTATAATGTCTGAACATTCCCTATCCCACCAGATGGTTGGAGGTCTATTATGAACACTTGTTTTATGATTAGGTTTAGATTGTGAATGAAGGGCTGACTCAACAATCAAATTATATAAATACGTATACATGTCTTCTGGACGTGGCTCCTGATAATTTTCGATGAGTTTCTCTATGTACGTGGAATATGTACTCCAATTAATATTCTTGTTCAGGTCGAAAGTCACTAGTTCTGGTTCGTTACTTGATTGAGTATCATATTCAATTTGTATGGGTAGATGGTCACTTCCAGCTGGATCGTCTAATGTCTTCCATGTGCAATTTAGTGCAATGGACGATGAACATAGAGACAAATCCACTCTGCTGCAGCGTATCGGAGGACAGGCTACTCGTGTAATTTCGCCAGTGTTTAATACCGTAAGATTATGATCGTCTAATACATCGTATATTATTTTGGCTCTCGTGTCGTCATACGGCTCTCCCCATGCACAACCATGAGAATTAAAATTCCCTAGTATGAACGTTGGAAAGTCGAGGTGTGAAATCATTTCTCTAAGTTTGATTATGTCTAATTTTGTAGGTGATGGTGGAATATATATGGAAGCGATATGGAACTGTTGATTGTTTATCACCATTGAACAAGCTACCGCTTCTATTGGAAAAATTTCGGGAAGCAATATTCGACGAAATGAATATGAGTTTTTTATACCTAACATCACACCACCAGCTCTGGTTGGCCTATCAACTCTTAAAATATTAAATGAGGGAATTTCGAAAAATAAGTCCGGAGTTAACATAGTTTCACAGATAGCGAAGCAATCGACCTTCTGTGATTGAATAATAGAGCGCAAATTAACGTATTTAGGAATTATACTTCTACTGTTCCATTGGAGCATCGTGAACTTTTTGTTATGGTTGTGCTTACCCATCAAGAGTTAATACTGAGTTAAGAAGTGGCCAATATGTGATGAGCTTTTTAAGAAGAATGTTCAAAATAGGAGACAAATTTATCAATAAAGCTTTCCATGATGGGTTTAAATTGAATATTTTCGATATTAAATCTATCAAATCAGAAATCGCGAATTTTTTTGAGAAACTTTTGTCACGGTTGTTTTGAACATCGGCGGATTTCTTCCCTATTGTGTCACTCGCTAGTTCGGGGAAGTCTTCCTCATTAAGTTGGAAGTTTTTGGGATGTGGACGCACTGATTCAGGGATGGCAGTATAGTCTAAAGGAACTTGGGAGGATGGACCGGGTTTAGCTTTTTTATTGCTAGCGGAACGTTGGATTTTTTTCCTTTTGGGGGCATTCTTGTAAGCATAGCTACACTCTGGCTCTGATACTTCAAAATCTGGTAAGTCGCTGAGGGAACTAAACTGGTTTTCCTGTACAAATTCTACTATAGAGTCAGCTTGAATCGCTTCGGCATAACTCATTTTAGATTTCTGGATAATCCGTGCTCTCACTAAGCGGACTCGTTGTTTATACACTGGGCAACCACGTTGTGAAGTATGAGTGCCTAGACAATGAGGGCAGACATTTTCTTGTGCTTCACATTCCCCATCGCTGTGGACTTGTCCACAACTACCACAACGAAATTTGTTGCTGCACATAACCTCTGTGTGTCCAAACTTTTTGCATCTCTTACACACCATAACTTTTGGAGTATACAGTCTAACAGGAATCAAAACTCTATATATTTCTACAAAATCTGGAAGAATTATTCCTGAGAAGGTCACACGGATCGAATTAGACGGAACATATTGTTTAGTATTCTCTGAAATAACAGGCTCCGCCAATTGATGACATTCCAAGATTGATACTGATGGAACACGTGGGTCACTAAACTTTCCTATTCCATCTTTTAGAATATGCTGAAAATCGAGGTCAGATTGATGGATAACTCCGTCAATCTCAACTTTATTGCTTGGAATATATATTCTGTACAAACTATTCAGTTTTTCGTTTTGGACGACACTGTTCGCTTCATCGCGGTCTGTGACAATTATTCGAAGCTTGCTGAAGTTAATCTTACGTATTTCTTTAATGGACTTGAAATTATTATGTAATTCGGCTGCTACTAATAAGACGTTTATGGGTTTGTCAACTTATCGAACGAAGATTTCGTATGGACCTTTTGCCGACTCCGGATATTGTCGAATTCTTTTCATATTGGCACCTTTTTCATTGTTAGGGGGAGGATTAGGTTCAGGATTGTTCAGTAATGCATCTGGGGAAGGGTTGGGGATATCTCTAGTAGGAGAGTCTGGAGTATCTCTAGAATCATCCGATTCCATGGCCTACGACTGGAGCCCACACGTGGCTCCGAATTATAACCTCACAAGTAGAAATAAATTTGAAAGAGAGAGCAACAAAAACTTATCACTTATCTATCGAAAGATCTCACTGATGATCAGCTAACAATAGCGCCCTGCTCAGCTCACTTAGTTCGGTTTTGAGATTACACACCCGATCGCTACGAAAGTAGAACATCCGAAGCATTTCTTAGTTGTTATCCACAACAGCACATCGAACGGATGCTTTTGCTGGATTTCTGTTAAATTTCAGAATAAGCTTGCATAATATGATTGCAAAAGAAATACTAGGTATGTTTAATAAAATTATGAAAAATTCTTAGGAACCTTCATGTTTTTGAGTGGGCTAATGATTGTCCTAATTTCATCATAATTTGTCTCAGTATTGTCATCTTGAGACAATACTTGTGTTGTAATCTTGGTATTGATTTCAATAGGATTCACAAAATTTAAAAAGCTGTCGACTTTGACCTTGTACACCGTTTGCAATAAGTATTTGATTTCCTTTTTTAAGAGCTGAAATTGGTTTCTGAGAGTTTGTGAAATACCTTAGAAAGGTTTAGAATTGTTCAGTGAATTTTTAATGTTTAATTTATATTAAACATCCTTACCTATGGATTTCATAGTAGGATTCACAAGAATGCAGGTGTTGATGTCGATGGAGAATCAAACTTAGATCATCTCAGTCACTAGAGGCAAAGATTGTTGTTGTTTTCCCAGAGCGACAAGAGTCCATTTTAAGAATTTTAGAAGGATTTTGTTCTGTTTCGCCAAAATTCAATTTTGAAAAAATATCGTATATGTTGTTAGATGGAATCGGGAGGAGAATTGTTTCTGGTTCATTTTCAACCTTAGGTATACTTTTTTTAGACTATACTAGGCTAATATAGTATTGGAACATACTAGAGATGGGCAATCAGTTCAAGAACAGTTCAACGAGTTATTTCTCCTCGAAAAGTGAGTGATTTGGAACTCTTTATTTATGAATGATATTTCTCTATATAGAAATGAAAGTAATCGAATACTGTGAGGATGTATACAAGTTAGTTGCGCTTTTCGGAATGTTTGCTGGTTCGAGGAATCTGGTAGAAGTTACACACATTCGTGACCTTTGATAACGTATAAAAAAAGAATGATTGTTGGTAGAAATACATGCAAAAAGTACTCACTATTATTGAATCTGTAATCTGTAGCTCTCATATTATTTTCGAAGAAACATACAAAGTTTCAGAAGAACGAAACCAAAAAGGTTAAAATCGGTATAAAATAGATGATATATAAAAAAGAAGATCGAAAGAACGGTTCAATAGAACTAATTCTTTCGGTAGAACTATTAAGTTTTGAGTGATGTTTTGTAATGAACGGTTTGCCCATCTCTAGAATACACTCCTAGTTTGAATCCTAAGAGTCTTACTTACCTTACCTAACAGCTATAGGCCTGTGGTGTCCTTTGCTGTATCAAGCATACGTCTCCACATAACTCGGTCCATGGCTGCTCGTCACCAGCCACTCAAGGCACGGATGCTTCTGAGATCACCTTCCACTTGATCGATCCACCTTGCTCGCTGAGCTCCTCTTCTTCTTGTACCAGTCGGATTAGATTCAAGAACCATTTTCACTGGGCTGTCGTCTGACATCCTTATGACATGCCCAGCCCATCGTAGACGTCCGATTTTAGCTGTCCGTACGATAGGTGGTTCTCCTAGCAGCTGTTGCAATTCGTGATTCATACGCCGTCTCCACGTTCCGTCTTCCATCTGCACTCCGCCATAGATGGTCCTCAGTACCTTTCTTTCGAAAACACTGAGGGCGCGTTGGTCCTCTGCCAACATAGTCCAGGTCTCGTGGCCATAGAGAACAACCGGTCTAATGAGCGTTTTGTAGATGGTCAATTTCGTGCGGTGGCGTACTTTTCTCGATCGGAGGGTTTTTCTGAGTGCAAAGTACGCACGATTCCCTGCCAAAATACGTCTATGAATTTATCTGCTGGTGTCATTATCGGCGGTCACCAGTGAGCCCAAATACACGAACTCGTCAACCACCTCGATATCGTCACCGTCTATCAATATTCGTGGTGGGAGGCGTAGTGTTTCGTCCCTAGAGCCTCTTCCTCTCATGTATTTTGTTTTCGACGCATTTATGGCCAGTCCGATACGCCTAGCTTCAGCTTTCAGTCCGTTGTAGGTTTCCGTCATCTTCTCAAGGTTACGTGTCACAATATCAATATCGTCAGCGAAGCCAAAAAGTTGTACGGACTATCGGAAGATCGTGCCACTCATGTCGATCATCGCTCTTCCAGGGCAATATTGAACAAGATACAAGAAAGTCCATCACCTTTACGTAGCCCTCTCCGAGATTCGAAGGGACTCGAGAACGTCCCAGATACTTGGACGTAGCACATCACTCTATCCATCGTTGCTTTGACCAATCGCGTCAGTATATCCGGGAAACCGTATTCGTGCATTATCTGCCATAGCTGTTCTCGGTCGATTCTGTCGTATGCCGCTTTGAAGTCAATGAATAGGTGATGCGTGGGTACGTTGTATTCACGACACTTCTGGAGTACTTATCTTATCGCGAATATGTGACCCGTAGTGGCGCGGGCTCCAGTAAATCCCGCTTGGTACGGCCCTACGAATTTCTTAGCGTCTTAAGTCTTAAGAACTACTTATTTTACAGAAAGCCTTAACAAGACGTATTTAGAGGTAGTCTTACAAAAGACTGAATAGTTCGGATGATAACAATTTCAATTTTAATTATAAAGCTTTAACAATAATCGATTTTGGGGTGAAAGCTGCACTCAATAGCATTATTGGGAAAAGCATGAAGTCTGAATAAAATGAGTTGACTTATCACTTTTATCATATCCGCTAAACAGCTATGTTTCTTATTTTAATCATACTGTTACCTCGAATGAATTTGAAATAGTCGAAAAGATTGTGTTTTAATCTTGAAGAGTAGTACACCAATAACGTTACTAGTTGACTTAAACAACAATATAATTTAGTCATTTGTCTTAGTGGACCTGACTTTTGTGATACGCACTGTAGGTGTGCTTTAGTTGCAAAAACAAGTTGCTCAAACGGTAATATATAACTAGGAGAGTAACTATGATGAACTTATCTTTTCTTTCGATATCTTTTAAAAGTGATGTCAGGTTTGTTCATTTTTTTCGCGAGATATAAACCGGATACAAATTATCTCATTGTGTTTTGTTTTCATTGCATATGTAATGCTGTATTTCTGGAACTTTTATGACAATATTCTCATGTCGGCAAGTTTTGCGTTCATTTCAAGCAGATAAATCTGGTACAACTTATTTGCAAGTTTCGAATTGTGTTTCTAAAAATGAAGAAATCTGCACATACTGACCTAATATTTCATGAGGCAATCAAGACTATGCGGACTCGGCTGCAAAATTGTTTTTACTGCGAGGTTTTCAATTCGGCTAACCATTTTTTGCCTTGCGGACAGCCATTTCGGCATATATTGAGTCGGATACAATTATGACAGTCATTTGGAAATTTGTTGATAAGTTGAACCATTGTTTTAGTTACTTCGTTTTTACATGACGATGTGAAAATTTTTGCTGAGCTTCTATAACTGCTAGTGCAACGTGGGCAAGTAGGTGATTTGCTGCACAATTGTTTCAGATGTACCTTAAGGGGCGGGTAGGGTCTAACACTTTTGAAACATCATTTATTATTTTCTTATAGTAAAATATTTGAAGAATTTCCTGTGAAATTTTCAAGCTTATTGGAACGAAACTCTGGAAGTTATGGACCTTTATCTATGGCTATCTCATTCTGCGAAGAAACAAGAGCTCGTCGCACAGGCCCAAGATTTCTAATTCGATTGACTTCAAAACTTGACAAAACATTCTTGAAATGTTTCGTTATAATAAATTATAAAAGAAAAAATATGATTTTTTGAAAACGTTAGACCCTACGGGCTCCCTGGAGTAATTAATTGTTTCCATTGATTTTATAGACAAAAACTTTTAAACACAAGACATATAATCGATACAAGGACAAAACATTCTTGAAATGTTTCGTTATAATAAATTATAAAAGAAAAAATATGATTTTTGAAAATGTTAGACCCTACGGGCTCCCTGGAGTAATTAATTGTTTCCATTGATTTTATAGACAAAAACCTTTAAACGTTTTCCTCGCAAGCAGGTTTTGAAAGTGCGGGTCCATCGTCATTCAAAAATTACTGCACCAATTTTTTAAAATTTTGCACACACTTTCTACATATAAAGAACCAGACCTCAACGTTGTTTGTTACTTTGGAGAGGTTTAACAGTTACAAAATGGTGGATTTTTTCGTGAAAAATCGTAGTTTTCACTTTGAACAACCACCGAAAATTAAAAAAATTTAAAAAAAAATCAAACAGAAACGTTGAGGTCTAGAAAAACTTCTACTATAATTATGCTGCGTTCATTTGTTCACTTCTGATTAGTCCACGCTGAGATACAGTGGACACCGTAAATCATGATTTTTAAGAAGCGTTCTCAAAAATACCTCTTCACCGATGTATTTCTTAATATTTTCCCACGAAAAAATTACAAAATGTAGTTCGAATGATGCTTTTTACAATGCAAAACGTTTAAATTCATTTTGTTGCACGATAATTCTGGAAAAAAACTACAAGGATCAGCCCCATGGGGTTGTTCGAACCGTTGATGTGGAACAAGGCAACCAAAATTTCTAATGATCTACAATCAAAAAGTTCAATCAATCCGAACCAACACCGAACATCATTTGTCTTGATTTGCATTTGTTTTATGACCGACGAAATTACACCAATATCCCAAATGTATGCAATTATATGTTTGTACATACTTGCGATTTCGATATTTAAGCTTCTCTTCGCCAAGCTTGTGTTCAAGTTTATTATGCAAGCAATTTTTTAGCGTTAAGTTTCTCTACCATTCTGCGATTTCGGTTGAAGCGATAAACTGTTTCTCATTATCAATCGAGTTCATCTAATATAAATTAGAAATTAATCTTAAGCACTCAAAATTTATCCAGAGGTAGTTGTCAATTTCTCATGGGGAAACGACATAACAAGGAATTCCGAGCTTGCATGACACAAGATCAGAGCATACCAATTAAGGGCTGAGACTAGTGTGTTTTAAGGCGTTTTAAAGGGCTATTTTAACGCTTCAAATCTGATTTTCTCAGAAACGGTGACGACTATCAAAAAACCCAACTGACAATCTCGTAGAAGATTAGTTTAGATTATTCTGTGAAAATTTCAGAATGATTGTTTGACTTTAGCGGTCGGGAAAGTCTTTTTTCTGAAGGAAGAATTGCATAGCTGAAAACGCCGTCTTTCAAATTGTTCACTGAATATCTTGCCTTTAAAAGCATGGATCAAAAATCTATCCTGACAATGTCTAGATAATTTCATTTAGATGCGATTAGTGCATAAAAACATATATGTTGTCGCGATAAAAGTGAAGGGAAAGTTATTTTTGTAAAGGTTAGTCGATTTGTATGGTGGCGCCATTTTAGTTCCCTGGTAACGTAACGAAACATGAGAGAGGAATAAAATCGGCTCAGCAAGGTTGCCAAACAAGCGGTAGCTTTATTGGATTTTATGTGATGTAATCAAACTTGTAACCGAAAATATCAAAACTTTCTTGGCCACCCGGACACATCGTGAGTCTTTTTATTCATTTACGAGAGAGAATGGAGAGAAATGTAATACGCACAGCAAGCTTTTAAAGCTTCAAATCGTTTCATGGCGTTTCTCTCTTGCTGTCTAGCAGCAACCTACCTCTAGCTTGCTACGAGAAGGACTGAAACGTTAGCTTTAATTTCGCTTCTATTTATAGATTCGCGTGCTTCCAACAGCTTCGCTTTTGCATCGATTGACCAATCAGAGCGATGCTCTCTCTTTGATACATCGCTTACTCCTTCAAAACCGTCGACTATGGCAGGGAAATCCGGTATGCTGGAGATTTTTTGCAGACAAAATAGGACACTGCTAGCTATTAATCAACATTTCAATGATATACAATTCAAAATACATGGCTATGAACATTCAAATCAATACGTAGAAATATTTCCTATCAAATGATGAAATAATATTAATAATTGATACAAAACTGACTGAGCTGTAAGTGTTTAAAACCTGACCACATTTCTACGTGTAGTTTGTGATTTGCACCCCTAATAAAGATGTGTTCCACATCAAAAATTGCAAAAATGATGATTTTGTCGTGAATACGACTTACTTTACTATGGGGTGCCTTTTCAAAATTAGCCATATGGAAGAATGGGCAGAACTTAATCGTGAATATCTCGACTTGTATTAATGGTAGCAACATAATTCTTTCACCATTTCATCAAAAATATGATCAGGAATTTAGGATAATATTTTGAACAATGTGAGATAACTACAAACAACTCAAAAATAAGTTTTCTCAAAATTTGAAAATAATGCGGAAAACTCTTTACTTTCGCTTGGATTTTTCGCGCAAGGACGACGATTTTGAGGCAGTCAGGCACATATCTTTAACTGAATGCGTATAAAAGGGAAACCGTGGTCGAAAATCGATCATTTCTTTTCGTGCGTTCGGTGGAAGCAGACGTCGTGGGAGTTGAACCATCAACCAGCAGCGACGGAGAGTGCACCTTTTGCGTGGTTAAAATCTCAAACGCTCAGGTCGCAACTCTCATTCGCTTGCTGGCCATCAAGGCGAGAAGATTGCCATCGTGAGAGTTAAACCATCAACCAGCTGCGACGGAGAGTGCACCTTTTGCGTGGCTAAAACCTCAAACGCTCAGGTAGCAACTCTCATTCGCTTGCTGGACATCAAGGCGAGAAGACTGCCATTGCGTTAGTTAAACCATCAACCAGCAGCGACGGAGAGTGCACCTTTTGCGTGGTTAAAACCTCAAACGCTCAGGTAGCAACTATCATTCGCTTGCTGGCCATCAAGGCGAGAAGACTGCCATTGCGAGAGTTAAACTATCAACCAGCAGCGACGAAGAGTGCACCTTTTGCGTGGTTAAAACCTCAAACGCTCAGGTAGCAACTATCATTCGCTTGCTGGCCTTCAAGGCGAGAAGACTGCCATTGCGAGAGTTAAACCATCAACCAGCAGCGACGGAGAGTGCACCTTTTGCGTGGTTAAAACCTCAAACGCTCAGGTAGCAACTCTCATTCGCTTGCTGGCCATCAAGGCGAGAAGACTGCCACCGCGAGAGTTAAACCATCAACCAGCAGCGACGGAGAGTGCACCTTTAGCGTGGTTAAAACCTCAAACGCTCAGGTAGCAACTATCATTCGCTTGCTGGCCATCAAGGCGAGAAGACTGCCATTGCGAGAGTTAAACCATCAACCAGCAGCGACGGAGAGTGCACCTTTTGCGTGGTTAAAACCTCAAACGCGCAGGTAGCAACTATCATTCGCTTGCTGGCCATCAAGGCGAGAAGACTGCCATTGCGAGAGTTGAACCATCAACCAGCAGCGACGGAGAGTGCACCTTTTGCGTGGTTAAAACCTCAAACGCTCAGGTAGCAACTATCATTCGCTTGCTGGCCATCAAGGCGAGAAGACTGCCATTGCGAGAGTTAAACCATCAACCAGCAGCGACGGAGAGTACACCTTCTGCGTGGTTAAAAACTCAAACGCTCAGGTAGCAACTATAATTCGCTTGCTGGCCATCGAGGCGAGAAGTCTGCCATTGCGAGAGTTAAACCATCAACCAGCAGCGACGGAGAGTGCACCTTTTGCGTGGTTAAAACCTCAAACGCTCAGGTAGCAACTATCATTCGCTTGCTGAATGAACTATACTGCTTATTTCATAATATTTAATTGCGTTTCAGAATGTTTAATGAACCTAATATGTAATTTAGTCTAGGCGCATCGTTTAAATTTCTTGTAATGAAAGAGGGGAAAGTTGCACAATTCAAACAATCGATAAATTACCAATTCGAATTCGGAAGCATAAATAAAGCGTGTCATATTCGTATTCACGACATCCAGTTATGTCTCTGACATTACACACCCGTACTTTTTTTCAACGTTTAGACCGTAAGACCGTTGAAATTTCAATAAGTTTAATTTGCTACTTGGGACATTAGTAGCAAAGTAACAGACGAAATAAAGATGGAATACATTGAGCTGGGTTGGTAAACGACTGGAAAATGCGCAATTCAGGCCCCAATGTGGTTCTTAGCCTCTTGTCCAGTAACTCCTATCCCTACCTCCCCGCGGTGCCGGCTGGGGTACGAGCAAACATAGGAAAGATCGGGTAACCAACCCCGGTGGGACCTTGATCGTATATTGACAGGGAAGGGGGTCCTTTTTAGAGGATGTCGGAGCGTCTGTACTCCATGTTAGGAGCGGCTTCAAAGAGCGTCTGTTCTGGTATCCAGCGGCTGAGTATGAAATGCTGTATCCCGTCCAGCTAAATCCAAGGCGGGATCGTCCTAGTGCTAGTAGGGACGTTAAACAGAGCAAGCACGATGATCCTCCGGCGAGACAGGGGGTTGGCGTAGGCCTAATAAGCCGCACGTAAAACACCTATTACGAATGGTACAGAAGAGAATACGACCCGGAACAATCGGCATAGACCCATGCAACGAAATAAGGACTACGATTGGAAACTTGGAACATGGAACTGCAAGTCGCTAGGTTTCGCAGGCTGTGACAGGATAATATACGACGAACTAAATCCTCTCAGCTTCGACGTCGTAGCGCTGCAGCGCTTTGTTGGATGGGACAGAAGGTGTGGAAAAGCGGACATCGAGCGGCTACCTTCTACCAAAGCTGTGGCACAACGAACGAGCTGGGAACTGGCTTTATAGTACTGGGCAAGATGCGTCAGCTAGTGATGATGTGTAAGTTGAGAATTAAAGGCCGTTTTTTCAATTACAGCATCATCAACGTGCACTGCCCACATGAAGGGAGACCCGATGATGAGAAAGAAGCGGTTCACGTGCAGCTGGAACAAGCCTATGACGGCTGCCCACGCAGAGACGTAAAAATTGTCATCGGTGACATGAATGCCCAGGTAGGAAGTGAGGCAATGTACCGACCGGTAATCGGGCCAAACAGCCTGCATGCCGCATCGAATAACAACGGCCAACGGTGTGTCAACTTCGCGGCCTCCCGAGGAATTGTAGTCAGAAGCACCTTCTTTCCCCGCGAGAATATTCACAAAGCTACCTGGAGATCACCTGACCAGCAGACCGAAAACCAAATCGACCATGTTTTGATCGACGGAAAATTTTTCTCGGATATCAACAATGTTCTCACCTACCGCAGTGCGAATATCGATTCGGACCACTACTTGGTTGCTGTATGCATGCGCTCAAAACTTTCGACGGTGGCTACCAAACGTCGAAACCGAACTTCGCGCGGCTCCGGGATGCTGGAGTAGCCCAAGATTACGCGCAGCAGTTGGCAGTGGCACTACCAACGGAAGAGCAGCAACTCTTGAAGATGGCTGGAGAGACATCCGTTCTGCCATAGGTAGCACTGCATCAGCAATGCTAGGTACGGCGGCTCCGAACGTGAGGAACGACTGGTTCGACGACGAATGTGAACAGTTAGTGGCCGAGAAGAATGCAGCTTGGGCGAGTAAGCTGCAACACCAAACGAGGAGCGATACAGACAGGCGCGGAACAGACTAAACTCGGTATCCCGTAAAAAAAGCGCCAACATGAAGACCGAGATCGCGAATCGATGGAACAGCTGTTCCGTGCTAATGGCACAAGGAAGTTCTACGAAAAGGTGAACCGTTCGCGCAGAGGCCATGTGCCACAGGCCGATATGAGCAAGGACACCAGCGGGGTTCTTCTCACGAACGACTGTGAGGTGATCGAGAGGTGGCGGCAGTATTTCGACGAGCACCTCAATGGCGATGTGGCGGAATACGAAAGTAGCGGCGCGGTAACGAACTTGGGAACGCGTGCGGAGGACGATAGACTGCCGGTCCCAGACCTCCAAGAAGTGGAGGAAGTGGTAAGCCGGTTGAAAAATAATAAAGCCGCTGGCGTTGACCAACTACCAAGCGAGCTACTAAAACACGGTGCTAATGCACTAGTTAAAGCACTGCACTGGGTCGTTACCAAGATCTGGGAGGAAGAGATTTTACCGGAGGAATGGATGGAAGGAATCGTGTGTCCCATCTACAAAAAGGGCGATAAGCTCGATTGGTGCAATTCCCGCGCGATAATTCGCTGAACGCCGCCTACAAGGTACTCTCCCAAATCTTATGCCGTCGACTTTCACCGATTGCGAACGAATTCGTGGGACAATATCAGGCAGGATTTATGGGCGAACGCGCTACCACGGACCAATTGTTCGCCATCCGCCAGGTGTTGCAAAAGTGCCGCGAATACAATGTGCCCACACAACACTTATTCATCGATTTCAAATCAGCCTACGACACAATCGATCGAGAAAAGCTATGGAAAATCATGCACGACTACGGATTCCCGGACAAACTGATACGATTGGTCAAGGCTACGATGGATCGAGTGATGTGCGTTGTTCGAGTATCGGGGATAAACTCGAATCCCTTTGAAACTCGCAGAGGGCTACGGTAAGGTGATGGCCTTTCGTGTCTGCTATTCAACATTGCTTTGGAGGGTGTGATAAGAAGAGCGAGGATAGATACGAGTGGCACGATTTTCAGAAAGTCCGTCCAGCTACTTGGTTTCGCTGATGTTGTTGATATTATAGCACGCAACTTTGAGAAGATGGAAGATACGTACATCGGACTAAAAGCTTAGGCCAAGCGGATCGGACTAGACATCAATGTGTCAAAGACAAAGTACATGAAAGGCAGGGGCTCGAGAGAAGATAACGTCAGCCACCCATAACGAGTTCTGATTGGTGGTGATGACATCGAAATGGTCGACGAGTTCGTGTACTTGGGCTCACTGGTGACTGTCGATTATGACACCAGCAGAGAAATTCAGAGACGCATATTGTCAGGAAATCGTGCTTACTTTGGACTCCGCAGGACGCTTCGATCGAGCAAAATTCGCCGTCGTACGAAGTTAACTATCTACAAAACGCTGATTAGACCGGTTATCCTCTACGGGCACGAGTCCTGGACAATGCTTGCGGAGGATCAACGCGCACTAGGTGTTTTTGAGCGGAAGGTGTTGCGAACCATCTTCGGCGGTGTTCGGATGGAAGACGGTACGTGGAGAAGGCGAATGAACCATGAACTGCATCAGTTGCTGGGAGGACCAACCCTCGTCCAAACGGCCAAGGTCGGGCGGTTACGGTGGGCCGGGCATGTTGTTAGAATGTCGGAGAACAACCCGGTTAAAATGATCCTCGATAATGATCCGACCGGTATAAGAAGAAGAGGCGCGCAGCGGGCAAGATGGATCGATCAAATTGAGGACGACCTGCGGACCCATCGCAGCTACCGAGGCTGGCGGCGAACAGCCATGAACCGAGTTGAATGGAGACGCCTCCTGTGTACAGCAGAGACCCGCGTTGTCTACGACTGAAAGAGTAAGAGTAAGTACATTGAGCTGGGTGGTACTGTTGGTTCTAAAGATGAATATTTGGACAAATTGTGTATGAGATTTTTAAGCGTCGTTCCAAGGATTATCTTCTATGAAAGTTTTGTGGATCAGCGTTTCGTTGTTAATGCTATATTGAACACTGGGAGCGTAATTAACAAAACAGCACTCAAAATCATATAATCGATACAAGGAGGCTGTCGAACCGAAGAAACGGTTTCTAATCAAGATAAGAGGTTATATTTCCGCTCTGCAGATCTCCATCTGTTCACCCTTTTCACAACCGGGAGTCGGATCCGGATGAAATTCATATGGGACCACAAGAAAATCGGTTCAGTCATCTCTGAAAAAATTGATCGCTCAAAAACGTTACATATATCCATGCATACATAATTTCTGATCTTCACGAACTGATTCGAATTGTATATGACACTCAGTCCTCCGGGCCTTGGTTCCAAAATCGGTTTTCGCAGTGATTGCATAATTTATCTATATGAGAAAGCCAAGAACGACTTCTTCCCATTGTTTTGTGCACTTGGTATATATTTCCTATTTTTAAAACGAGATACCCAAAAAATACTTTATTTCTCAATTCTCGATGTTCTTTTGGATATAAGATTTATAGAAATATTCAAAAAAATACTGAATATAGGCGATTTGAGCCTGTTCTAAAAACCGAGAATTTTTTGTCTCGCGCACCGGGAAAAAACCGGGAAATGTGAATCTAACGTGTAGTGATTGGACATGAGTCTGGACATCACACGAATGAAATCCCTACTCACTTCGAGTCCTCTGAACTATGCCTTTGTCGATATTTTAGGAATAATTGAGTGCATCCATCGACCCAGATCATCTTTAACCCATGAAGCTGATTTTCCCGGCTTTTGAATGGCGATAACTTTCACTTCCCTCCAGTCAGGTGGAACAATATTTAGCCCAAGAAACTTGTTGAACAATTCCAACAAACGTCTTTTTGCAAGGTCGGGCAGGTTCTTCACCCAGTTGAATTTCATTCTGTCGGATTCGGATGATCATCCATGAGATCCATTAGATCCATTACATTAACTTTTTTTTTTGTAAATTATTAATATCAAAATAAAAACTTCTGTATAGTAGAAATGTCAGTTATAAAAGAAATAAAAAAATCAATTAAATTAAATCTACCTTGTTGTTGTTGTCTCTGTTCCTCTGTTGTTAAGAACGACGGGAAGGTCATCCAACGATTTTCACTTGGCAGTCTTTTGGTATCGTTTTCTGCTATCTCAGTTGCTCTGCCGACGTTGTGGTCACCACTGAACTTGGTGTGCTGCCTGTACCTGACCCCAGGTGGTGGTGGCGATCAAATGTGATGCTTGTAGTGTAGCACCTCGCGATATATCTCGTCTCTTTCGATCCTAATCAGCATACAAATTCTGGTACCTAGTAGATCAGCACTGGGTTGCCTTAGCACCTCTGTACCTTTGCACCCCTTCGTCTTCGCACCTTTATGCGATGGCACCTCTGTGACTCGTCACTTCTATGCGCTCGCACCTCTGTGTCTCTACACCTCTGTGCGTATGAACGGGATGGCCTTCGTTGCTAGCTTTCCATTCGGAAAACGCCCCGAATATTGCCCTGGCGATTAGCACCAGCAGATTTAACAACCTGCAGCCGTCAACTTACGAGTCAGTATAATCTAAACACAACCTCTTCGCTTGAATGGGTTTTACTGAAAAAAAAAAGTGTCTTTCTAAAGGAAAACTTTCATTTTCAATACATTGTCTCCGTGTGTCCCAACAAAGTGAAACGATTGTGTTGCTTGCAAAACAATTAAATTTTTTTAAGAAGATACGCAGACAATGTTTTTGATTTTTGATTCTTAATATTGAATGGATTGCAACGGCGGTCTTACAATTTTTACACGGCGATCTTAACTGAAACGTTACTAACAATAAACTGTTACACTGAGGATTCGATCAGTGGTATGACAAGTTAAGCCCGTATTCGTGCGAAAAGCTATCTTAAAAAAAAAGAAAAAAGTTAGATTCAAGTTTTAATTTTTTTATTTGTTTATTAAGTTTAAACTGTTTTTTAAAATGCAATATATTTGTTTTTGTGAGATCGCTTATTTGCAAGCAAAGGAAAGGACGCACATTGCATAAAAGGGGAGACCGGGGCTAACTGGACGAGTTTTCGTTTCGGAATTTATGCACTCATTCTTTTTAGACTTTTTGACTTTTTGATTAATTAACTATGAATACAACACTTATAATTATCAACAGTAGCGTAACATTTAAGTTCACTCAGAAAAAAGTTAGCATTTCACGAATACATTAAATTTACAACTCGGCCAACCAACCCCGCACACAACTCGGCCAACCTACCCCTTTGGATGTTTCCGAGAACAACCACGGTTTACGCTATCAAAACTGGAATCCATCATACCATTGTTTAGGGTTTTGAATGCTCTTTCCAGCGGTACAATGTTTTTGGAGTTCGGATGATAATTGATTCGTGTTACGCATATTACTGTACAAACACCTAAATTTACTCAAAAGTGCCAAAAAAAGAATAAACGGGTTCTTGCACAAACGACGACACAAAACACCTGAAATTACATAATTACATGGGTGGCCAAATACTCCACCAAAATCACAATAGATGTTGCCTTTGCGCATAATAGCCTTTTCATAAAAGCCACTCGGCCAACCTGCCCCTTCGGCCAAATAGCCCGGGTCACTTCTACTTTAAGCCTAATACATATCGAATACAGTCACAATGGTTAGTATTTGATAAAACATATTACAATTATTTTCCTTAAAAATTTCATATTAGCATTTCGGTATTCATTAGTTGATCTACTCAAAATTACTATTTCTATCAATCGATTAGCTGCTCGAAAAAAAATATTTTTGTATATACTGTACATGTCTCGAAGAGTCCAATTCGAAAGGAATGTGCATCTATCGTGTAGAGATTGGTCATGAGTCTGGACATCACACGAATGAAATCGCTAAACACATTCAGCCCCTGAACCATGTCTTTGTCGATATTTTAGGAATAATTGAGTGCATCCACCGACCCAGATCATCTTTATCCCAAAGAACTTGCCAGCTGGCAAGTGTTTTTTGGCGAGACGCGCTATAGAATTCGTTGAAACCAATCGGTTGATTTGATAATTATTATTATCAATATTTCGATCAGGTACTGTTTTGTTTTACCTAAGAAAAACGGTTCATTTTTGCCATGCATGCTTGAGCGAATGGTTTCAATTGCGCACAGACTACCTATGAACAGAAAAAAATGGTTTGGAGAAAATGTGACGATTACACCCACTGTTGTTTTCACTGCAATACAAACAGATGCAGGTTCTTGAAGCCTAAATGAGGCCGAAATATTATTGTTAAATATACTAAACCCAGTAGCCTTTTCAATTCGTGATCCGTCCAAGTAAAACATTCTCTTAGAGTTAATATGGCTGAACCTTCTTGAAAATATTTTTGAGATTTTCTTCGAGCGTAGGTGATCCGGGAGCCCACGCATTTCGCACTGCATGGATATGTCGAAAAATGAAGTTGAGTCAGAGACATCTAGGAGACTGACACGGATAGAAAAATATCTTCAAGGGTTGATATTTGGTCGTTCCAGGGTAAAAGTCTCAATGCGTATCTCACAAATTTGCGTTGCACTGCTTCAATCCTCAATATCCAGTTTGAATGATATAGGCACAAAACAATCGCGTTCGATTCAAGCACTGACCATACCAGCAAGCAATATAATGATCGTATGCACAAAGGATCGCGAAACTCGGAGTAATTTTCAAATATGAATCCCAATTGCCGGTTTGCTTTGGAAATAATATTTTCGTAGTGAAGTTCGAAGGTTATTTTGCGATCAAAAATCACATCGAGATCTTTCACATGCTCTGTTCGCGTTAGCGAGTGTCCTGAGATTTTGTAATCGAATGCTGGTTCACTTTTTCGATGAAAAGAGATAATACTGCATTTTTCGATACTCACTCTCAAAAATTTTTTGGTACTCCATATTTGAAATGTATCAAGCACTTTTTGCAACTGCAGGCAATTTAAGAGACTTTCAATAGTTTTGAAAAGTTTCGTGTCGTCAGCATAGAATAAACGGCATTCGGCAGTAACAGCGTTGATACATCATTAATAAAGATAGAGAACAGTAACGGACCACGGACAATGTTGCGAATACTCTTCGTGTAAGTAATTCATTCATTGATCTTCGCCGCGAATATTCTTCTATTACTTACGAGATGGGCGAACAACGTTGAACTATTCACTGCACGAAAGAGAGAAGAGTGAAAATGAATAAGCAATTATCGTAGAGAACCCGAATATACTAATACATTCTTCGCCGCTGGTATACATCGTGCATGTTCCTTTTATGCATTCGTTCATTTACCTCCCTCTTCGAATTGGTTCGAATAGCGTCACTGCGATGATCATTAGATTTCATTCTTCGCGAAGCCTTCTTCATCTAATAAATTCATCATATCTCGTGAGGTAGCTGGGATATGGTTCATCATACACACATAAAACTATGGTACTGATGCAGAGGGACACAATTTTATTCCGAACAAAGCGATTCGTCAAGTAGGACTTAAACCATACAACTCCTCGTGTAGAGATTTCAAGTACCTCTAATTTTTTAAGAGAATTACGTGACCAACCCGGTCAAATGCTGCTTTAAGGTCAATGTTCCGTAAACAATTCGAAGTGAACTGCATAAGATTCGTCGACACGGAACATTTAGGGAAAAATCCATGCTGCTTAGTGTGAATATAATTTCTGCAACAGACAAACACGATGTCGTTAACAATGATCTTAAACAGTTTTGAGCATGCGCACAGGCAAGTGATTCCTCGGTAATTAGCAATATTGCTCTTCTCGCCTTTTTTGTGAACCGGAAACATGAAGGACGACTTCCAACACGTAGGAAACTCACTTTGTTTAATCGAATGATTGAGTAGCATTGCTAACGGATGACTAAAGTCGACTGAACAGCGCTTAAGCACAGACGAAGGAATTCCATCGAGACCAGCAGCAAATGATAGCTTTAGTTTATTCAAGGTACCTCACATCTTATTAGCAGGCGTGATGAAAGCTCCCAAGAGTGATCTATCAGTGAAAGAAATCCCGCCAGAACTTCAAGACTCATTGTATTTGTCAAATCCATACAGCCTAAGGCAATTCGCTAACAACGATACTGAATTCACTCCAATTTGATAATATGGGAGTTGCAGCGGAACGAAAGCCTAAGCAATCATATTCTATCACTGAAAGTATCGTTGTCTGATACAATTTTATTAGATCTTCTGGATGAGCACCCCACCATGATCGTGTTATTGTTCGAAGAAAATTTACTTTGTTGGCATTTCGTTATCAGAAGTTTAATGTATCCTACCCTCGTGCATTTGGAATCAAACCATACCCCGATATATTTGAAAGTCAAAACCAGCGCGATCATTCTTTTCATTATATGGAGCTGACGCTGCGAGGAATCATACTTTCTTGAAAACACGACTCGTTCTGTTTTCTCTGCAGAGAATTTGATACCCAGATGAACAGCCCTGACGAACAATTTATCTGAGGTATCCTGCAATGGTTGTTGCAGATCAACAGTTTTGGGTACAGTAACTGAAACCACGCCATCATCTGCCAATTGTCTTAGTGTGCATGGTGTTACTAGACAGCTGTCAGTCTCGTTCACGAAAAAATGATAGAGGAACGGGCTGAGGCATGACACTTGCGGGAGACCCATGTAGCTAATTCTGAATGTTGCCAAATCGCCATGTGAAATATACATGCGCTTCTCTGACAACAGATTGTGCAAATAATTATTTATGTATAACCGCTGGAAGTCCATGTTGGTGAGGCTAGCCTGAAAGGAATCAATAGAAACTTAATCAAATGCTTGTTTAATGTCCAAAAATACAGATGCCATTTGTTGTTTTTGAGCGAAAGCAATATGTATATCTGACGATAGCAATGCAATGCAATCATTCGTCCTTTTATTTCTACGGAAGCCAAACTGAGTATCTCACAACAAGCCAACAACTCGAGTGTCGAGACGTCGAAGAATAATTTCTTCGAACAATTGTCTGAGTCATAATAACATTGAAATGGGTCTATAGCAGTTGTGATTGGAAGCTGGTTTCCCCGGCTTTGAATGGCTTTTATCTTTAGTCGGGTGGTACAATGGTTTGCTCTAAAAACTTGTAGAAATATGACAACAAATGGCTTTTTGGCAGATTCTTCACGAAGTCGAATTTAATTCTGTCCAACCCAGGAGCGTTGTTGTTACAATATATATAAGTGCTATAGTGAATTCCATCATAGAAAAGGGGTCATCAATGGAACCATTATTTGGAGAAGACTCCCAAATACAGAATCTGGGCAAACTTTCCTAGCAAAGTCAAATATCCTCCGGTTCGAGTATTCCTCACTCTCATTTTCCACGTTACGATTCCTCATTCGTCTGATCATGTTCCATAGAGTGCTCATTGAGGTTTCAATGCTATTCTGCATCAGACAATTGTTCGAAGAAATTATTCTTCGACGTCTCGACACTTGAGTCGAGACGAACTTCTTGTTGTCAGATATTCAGTTTGGCTTCCGTAGAAATAAAAGGACGAATAATTGAATTGCATTGCTTTCGTCAGATATACATATTGCTTTAGCTCAAAAACAACAAATGGCATCTGTATTTTTGGACATTAAAGAAGCATTTGATTCAGTTTCCATTGATTGTCTGTACTAATCGGTACCTAACTAAGTGCGGGTAGAGGCTGCGGCTAGCTCTTTTCGATAAGGTGCCATAATATTGGATTAAAAGCTCATCTAAAAGGTTGGTGTTTCGGTTACCCCCTTTTAACCATGCGCATGGACTTATTTCATAGCGTACTTACAGCTTTCTTCGCTGCGCCCTGCTGCTTGAATGTATTGCGACCACCGAATGATGATGCTGACGTCGCTAGTGATGAAACTGCGCCGACGTCGATACTGTATGTTGACCTACTGGACGTAGGTCCTTCGTAGTACGGATAACTGCAGACAGTGCCGGAACGCCGGACTACTGCCAGCAACAAAAAACGTGCACACCGTACAGTGGTTCAAAAGCCTAATTTCACGCTCTTAGTTGATAACTATAGACGATCGAGATTCCCACAGAATGAAGACCGCAGCATCAACAACAATCGTCGCCCCAGCATCAATCACGTACACGGTAAACAAATCTTGTATCGCGTTACCGGCGCTAGGGAATAGCAAATCGACAGGGTTCTCACGATCGGCAACTAGCTAGGTTAGGCTTAGAGTAAAGTTAGAACAAAAATAAAGTTTAGTTTCAGTTTAACCTTAGAAGTGAAAAGTGTTCTCTCTTTTTAAAAACCCCTTTGCGAGGGTAGATATTTTAAATGGCGCAGTCGTTCGGATTGTAGTGCGGTTTTTTTAAGTGATTTTTTTCGGCATGAAGAGCCATACCCGAATGTACATCGGTGATTAGTGAAGAGATCCAGAAGAAGCTGCACCGGACCCACCTAGTATCAGCGAGAGCATATCGCAAACTAACCGTAAGTAATTTTAATCTTTTAATTAACTACTATCACATAAGTTTAACGCATCTAACAATTCTATTGCCTAAAAGTGAGCTATTGCCCATAAAGTACATTAAAGTGAAAGGAAAATAAGTTTAGTTAAATAAATCAGTGAGGGAAAATGAAACAGCACATCGCTGCTCTCAATCAACAGATCGCCTCACAGGAGGACGAAATTCAACAATTAAGAATGGATTTCTAGGTGCGTCAGAAGCTGCCCAAGCGGCTCAAGTAGCTGCCGAGGCTAGAACAAATATGCTACCTCGAGCTGCAGGGGATCCCGAGAGTATTTTAAAATCTCTCCAGACTCCCCAGATCATTGATGAGACCTTCCCAGTTTCGATGGAAACCCTATAAAATTACATTCTTTTATTAGAGCCATTGATAGTTTAATGCCAACTATCAATAGAGCTGTTGGAACAGATTGCCACCAAGTTTGGATTCAAGCAATTCGAATCAAAATAGTGGGAGAAGCAGACAATATTCTCGAATTGTACGGTACAAATTTGAATTGGGCCGACATAAAGCAAAATTTAATTACACATTATAGCGACCGACGGGATGAGGTGTCTTTAACACGCGACCTCTTCGCTATTCACCAAGTGAGCACTGTAGAAGAATTCTACAGCAAAATCTCGCATGTGGTGTCTCTGTTAGTGAATTTGCTGAACATCAGTGAAGAGCACACAGCTGTGAAAGCAGCGAAGAACAAATTTTATCAGCAGCTAGGACTAAATGTATTTTTGGGAGGATTAAAGGATCCGTTAGGACCAATAATCCGGGCTCAGGCCCCAACAAATTTAAAGGATGCTCTTCAATTATGCATCGAAGAAAGCAATTACTCTCACACGCGAAATAAACCATTTGGCATACCTCCACCAATTCCACAAAAGCCAAATTCATCTCTACAATGGCCCATTAAACCGTTTAACAATAGATCACAATTTCCACCATTTTCACAAAAACTCATTCAATTTCCACCACAACGACCAATTCAATTCACACAACAAAGACCTTTTCCCTTCCAACAACCACGATTCCAATTCCCGCAACAACGACCATTTCCCTTCTCACCGCAAGGACAATTTCAAAATCCCCAACAACGACCATTTCCGTTTCCTCAAAGAGTGATTCAAAACCCACAACCAAAGCTCCAATGGAAGTGGATAACTCCATTAGAAGCATGCAGATAAATTATATGAACCGTCCACATTTTCAAATAGAGGAATTTCCAACAAATTGTGATGATTCCTATTTCTATGATCCCAATGAATATTATTATTACGATAATTATAACCAACAATATCAAACTGCGTATGAAAACACTAATGAACCTCCATCAGTCGAAACAATACCCCAACATTTAGAATCTAATCAAGAAACCGATAGCAAGGAAGCCGAAATTGATAATCTAAATTTTCATCAAGTGGCGGCAGACTTTTATCCGACGTAAATAATGTCATCCCTTACATCGAAATAAACACTTCCAAAGGCTTACTAAAATTTCTCATAGATATAGGTGCCAACAAGAATTACATTAGTACCAAGCACGTAAACCTTAAAAAATGCAGATTTACCGAGCCAACCTCTGTTCAAAATATCAATGGTTGTCATAAAATAAATCAATTTGTTGAATTTAACCCCTTTATTCAGATTCCTGGCACACAAAAATTCAAAATTTTATATCTTTGATTTTCATCCTTATTTCGATGGATTAATTGGATACGAGGCGTTACAATTGCTGAAAGCCAATATTCTTACTGCTAGTAACGAACTTCAATTTGCTTCTGGAAAAATTCAAATGCAACGAAAATATCCTCATTCTCAACGAGTACAATTAAACTCTAACGAGACGAAATTCGTAAGCTTTCCTGTTAATATCGATAACGGCGATTTCCTAGTATCAGAAGATACTTTTATTTCCAACAATATACTCCTGCACTCAGGCTTGTATAGCGCAGTGAATAGTCGAGCTTGTTTAGTCATAACTAATAGTTCGAACGAGTTATCGCGAATCGATATTAGTCAACACATGGAATTTGAATTAAATAATTTTGAAACCCAACCTTCACCAAAATTTGCCAAGCCGATAAACCAGCGTTTATTCGATCAATTGCGATTGGATCACCTTAACTCAGACGAAAAATCGAAACTGTTGAACGTCATCAGTAGAAATCAGGGTGTATTTTTGTTAGAAGGGGAACACCTTACCTTTACTAACGCAATAAAACATAGCATCAAAACAAAAGATGATTTGCCTATTTACTCCAAATCGTATCGGTACCCTTTTTGTCATAAGGAGGAAGTACAAAAACAAATTCTCAAAATGCTTGAACAGGGTATTATAAGACACTCTATCAGCCCTTGGACTTCTCCGGTTTGGATCGTCCCGAAAAAGATGGACGCTTCCGGTCAAAAGAAATGGCGATTGGTAATCGACTATCGGAAGTTAAATGAAAAGACTATCGATGATCGATACCCTATCCCGAACATAACCGACATCTTCGATAAACTCGGGAGATGCAATTATTTTTCTACGCTAGACTTAGCATCCGGTTTCCACCAGATCGAAGTTGAAGCATCAGACATTCCCAAAACGGCTTTTAATGTCGAGAATGGACACTATGAGTTTTTGAGAATGCCCTTTGGACTAAAGAACGCCCCCTCTACGTTTCAGAGAGTGATGGACAACGTTCTAAGAGAACACATTGGCCTAAGATGTTTCATCTATATGGATGATATCATCGTTTTTTCAAGTAGTCTTCAAGAACATCTGGATAATTTGGGAAAAATTTTCGATACACTATCTAGATGCAATATGAAAGTACAATTAGATAAGTGCGAGTTTCTATGTAAAGAAGTTGCATTTTTAGGACACATCATTACTACTGAAGGAGTTAAGCCAAACCCAGACAAAATTAATATTATTAAAAATTGGCCATTGCCAAAGAGCGAAAAAGAACTTAGAAGCTTTCTCGGAATTTTGGGTTACTATCGGAAATTTATAAAAGATTTTGCAAAAATAGCGAAACCTTTAACAAATTCACTTAGGAAAGGCGAAACTATCATTCATTCTGAAGAGTTCATTAAATCATTTCTCCAATACTCCAATACCCAGATTTTGATAAACCCTTCAGTTTAACTACATACGCCTCTAATCATGCAATTGGCGCTGTTCTTTCACAAGGACCTTTGGGTAAAGACAAACCCATTGCGTTTGCTTCACGCACATTGAATAAATCTGAAGAGAATTATTCAACAATCGAAAAAGAACTCTTGGCGATCGTTTGGAGTTGTAAACATTTTCGACCGTATCTCTATGAAAGAAAATTTACGCTCTACACCGATCATAAGCCGTTAACTTACAGTTTGAATCTAAAAGAATCGAATCAAAGATTGATCCACTGGCGTTTAAGCTTAGCAGAATTCGATTACGATGTTCAATACAAACCTGGAAAACAAAACGTCGTAGCAGACGGATTGTCTAGAGTTGTTCAAGAAATTAACGTTAACGAAAATGAACTATCATCAGATAACGCAACAGTACATTCCGCAGACACGGATGATTCCGAATACATTCCGTGTACTGAAAAACCTTTAAATTATTTCAGTAATCAAATAATCCTTCAAGTTTTCCCCGAAGAAAACAATATTCACGAAGAAGTTTTTCCGAGAGTTCATAGAAGAACCATTACAAAATTAATATTTGATATCCCTCAATTGAAAACAATATTTAAAGATTTTATGGACTTGAAACACAATAATTGCATATTGTGTCCCGAAAGTTTGATAAATACGATTCAAATAGTATACAAATATTACTTTAGTCGATGTAAGACTTTCAAAATTTTAATCACGCAGAAACTTTTGGTTGACTTAAAAACCCTCGAGGAACAAAGTGCCAGTGCCAGGAGTTTGGGAAAACGAAAAACAAATATCCAATCGGTTTTAATTTCCAAAAATGAAGCAAAAAATTCAACAGTTCATCAAAATTTGCGAAGTATGTAATCGAAACAAATATGACCGACACCCATACAAAATTAAACTTGGCTCAACACCGAACACGAAAAAACCTTTAGAAATAATTCATATTGACATATTTTTAACTCAACCGTACATCTTTTTATCTGCAGTAGATAAGTTCTCTAGATTCGGAGTATTGATCCCAATAAAATCCAGGAATAATGAAAACATAAAAAGACTTTGAAATTAATATTTGTCTTTCTTTCAGGATGGACTTTAGGATCATCGCACTCATTTCTCTCATTCCCTTTTCCTATCCTCAATTCATTCAAATACATGACATTTCGAATAATCCGGGTGCGTTAATTATGAAAGTTGGAGAAGGAAGAATTAGTTTGACTATGATAAGGTTTTGCACATTATAGAATTAAATCAATTCCAGAATTCAATTACTACAATTAAAAATGTGTTGAATCGAATCGACAATAAAACAGGAGATTTTTCAAATTTAATCGAATTAAAGCTTTCAATGATTAATGATACCTTCATGAGCCTTCTCCCAAGAAACAGAAAGGTAAAAAGATCAATAGAAGTGTTAAAAAGCACTATCAAACTAATCACCGGAAATTTAGACACGCAGGATTTGAGAAATATTAATGCAGATCTATATGCACTGAAAAACAATGAAAATAGCTTATTAAATGAAAATAACAAACAAATATCTATCAATGCAAATTTTCAAGAACGAATTAATATTGTAAACAATCAGATCAAGGATCATGAGAACAGTTTAGCTAAAATTTTACTCGAAGAAGATTATATAATAACTGAATCCACTAAAATTTCAATCTTGTTTCAACTAGATATGCTCTTAAATTCATTACATTCTATAGAAAATAGTTTATCACTCGTCAAGGCCAACATAATAAACAAACAAATTTTATCAAATAGCGAACTAGAGGTCATAGCAGCAAAGCTTACCAAGCAAGGATTCAAGATTGATAGTATAGACGAAGTTTGCGTGTACCTGACAACTACAGCGTTTTATCAAGGAGATAACATCATTATCAGCATCAATACCCCTAACGTACAGCCTATTGTGTTTGACAAAATGCTTTTATTACCGCTACCTGTGAACAACAAAACAGTTAACATTGACCACAAAGTAATCTTCAAACATGAAAACGAGACGTTAGCCGTTTCTACAGGATGCCAAGAAACGCCCAAAATTACTATCTGTAAACGAGAACTATTGACAAACATCAGTGCAGATGATTGCATCGCACCATTGATTAGAGGTTTGAACGGAAAATGTCCCTTCTCAGAATTGCCACAAACCATCGAATATGAATTACCCGCACCTGGTACCATAATAGTCAAAGCGCTCACCAACAATATTACATTGAGCAGCACGTGTGGAATTAATCAAAAAGAGTTGAAAGGCATTTTTCTCGTCTCATTCCACAATTGTACCATCATTATTGGAAACAAATTATTCGAAAACTATGAAATTCAATTCCGTCACCCTATTATCGCACTACTAAGGTCAAGCCAAATCGCAGAAACACATTTGGAAAAATACGTCAATATAACCCAGTTACATGACCTACATATCGAAAACAGGAAGAACTTTCAATCTTTGGAATTGAAACAACATTTATCAATTGGTTCCTTCATATGCGCAGTTATCCTGATTACAACAATTCTAGGCATCGTTTGTCATAAAACCAAAATATCTTCAACAGCATTAGTCGAATGCACGGGTCGTGCTTCTTTAAGGGATGGAGGAGTTAACAGCCAGCGTTTCCCAAGAACGTCACCAATAGCAGACGATCGAGATTCCCACAGAATGAAGACCGCAGCATCAACAACAATCGTCGCCCCAGCATCAGTCACGTACACGGTAAACAAATCTTGTATCGCGTTACCGGCGCTAGGGAATAGCAAATCGACAGGGTTCTAACGATCGGCAACTAGCTAGGTTAGGCTTAGAGTAAAGTTAGAACAAAAATAAAGTTTAGTTTCAGTTTAACCTTAGAAGTGAAAAGTGTTCTCTCTTTTTAAAAACCCCTTTGCGAGGGTAGATATTTTAAATTATATACTTATGTACTTTATTTCATTAGTAAGTTTTTAAAAAATGTTATACATTGATTCACTTGTTAAGACTAACACTGAACTGGTTCACTTCTTAAATCGAACTGACTATCTTGTCCTGCCTGAATGTTCGTTAAACCTGACTACCTAGCCCTAAACTATTGTATCAGCGGTTATCCTGTCCGAACATGTCGAATCGTCGATGCGGCGTGGTGGTTTCGGCTGATGCAATTACTAATGGTTCCTGGCTGATGCAACCACGGTGGTCGGATGTCTGCTGCGATGTCAGCGGTTCAATAATTGGTAACAGGGTGGTTGACATCTCCACGCGTTGGATACTCTGGCGTCTTACGGCTGGCGCGTACTTTGCTGAGGTCTGTACTTACGGGCCATATGCTATTCGGGTTCGTCCATAACTTCCCCCCTCTTAGATTGAACCGTCTCGGTTCAACCATGACTGTGAGCTGTCTGCAACTTTGTCTCTTTGAATTCGAATGATTAGTTTCAGCTTAAGTTTGTAGATTTCTCTTATGATGAATGTAACGAAGGTTATGACAAGACATGTGATTAAAACTATGGATCCAATGTTAATTACTCTGGTCCTTTTTGTAATGGTTTCTAGATGCTCTAGCTTATGACGGTTATGTACGTGTAACAGTTCCAAATTGGTGATGGGCTCAGATATTAATTCTGATTCATTTACGTTCACTAAATGGAGTGGAAGGATAGTGGGTTTGGTTTTTCCTTTGAAAATCTTGCTGTTGAACTGCGTTCCATTGAGTTTTATGGAGCAATTTTCGAATTGAATTGAATTCGAATTTTGAACTTCGAGAGCGTTGATTGCTTTGTAAAAGTACATGTACCAGGATTTCCTCGTAATATTGGATGGAGACATTTGTAGTTGGATATATTGAAGAGATTTTGTATGTCACAAATACTGTTTTTCTCAATGTTATTGCATGAATGTTCTACCAGATACGATTCGTTGTTGCCAACAATAGCGTTGGTAGCGTTTATTGCGATGATTTTGCCGTTTATGGGAATAGTTTCTATATGAAGTTGTACATATTCTCCTCGTCTAAGCTTGGGAATTTTGATGAGGACTATTATGTCTGAATCGTTATGAAAAGCTACAGGTTCCAGAAATTCATAAGTTTGATCGTAGCTTTCAATTGATATGCCTTGTGATTCCAACAGTTGCGTTGCAAATTCCAGTTCTGGAGGTTGTAAGAACGTTTTTGATATTATACCATGTTTCGATAGTTGTATTGATTCGAAGATTGTCATCAGCTGGTGGTGGATCATGTCGATGTTTGAAGATGATGCTGTGTACGTGTAGAATGTGTTTCCAGTCGATTGGCCTGTCTAAACTCAACCTAGCTTGTTTTATGATGCCATCAATTTCTATAGATTGTCTATAAGCTTCTTTTGTTAAATTGTTAATCCTGCTTTCAAATAACTCATTTACTCTGACCTGTTCATTGTTTTCAGTAATTAAAGCATTGTTTGAATATTTCAAATATTCCAATGGATTTTCAATTTTGAGTAAATCTTCATTATCAAGGTTTCCCGTTATCATTTTTATAGTAGATCCAAGAAAAATGAGAGATCTTTTTGTTTTCCTTCGTTTTATAGTTAGATTTTCTAGTACAAAATAAGCTTGGCAAAAACATAGTTTAATAATGTTGACTATTTCGATAATATTTGAGTTTTCTTCTAGTTTGTTGATAATTGTTTCATATTGTTTTAATATAATTCTAAATGAATATAGATTGAATTTGTGAATTAGTGTGTGGGAACCTTCTTTAAAAAAAAAAACGGGTTTTGTTTTGAAAGCAACAATGCCTGGATTGTTGTTTAGTTCGATTATTTCTATGTCAGAAGGACTTTCTTCTTAATCTTCGGGTACCGTTTCCTCGTTTTTAAAGCCAAAGAATAGATCTTTAGGGGTTAATTTTGTTTGCGAGTGTATTGATTCGTTATAAATGGAGACTGCCAAATTATTTTTTGCTGTTTCTGACAAATCTTTTGTTGTTTCTCTAATACTCAAGATGTTATGCAGTTCTCTCAACGTTCTGTGAACAATTTCAACCTTTCCGTTGGAAGAGGACTGCCCAACACTTGTATAATGGTACTCAACATCATTTTCTTCAAGGAACTCTTTAATTGTTGTTGAAGTGAATGATGCTTCTTGATCCATGACGAGAAGGGAAGGTTTTCCTACGTTTGAAAAGAAGTGAGTTATAGCTTTAAATACGTGTATAGCGTTGCGTGTCCTTAGAGGGATCGCCATTGTTAGTCTTGAAAACTTATCGCATAATGTTAGATAATGTTTGTTATTGATGATAAAAATGTCCATATGTACAATTTGCAACGGTTTTGTAGGTGTTGTTGTTAGTTTATATTGTTGTTTATATGGCCTTCTTTCATACTTAGCTGTTTGGCATAACCCGCAAAGGTTGACAAATTTGGTAATTTTTGATTTCATATTCGGGAAAAAATATTTTCGGGATATGTGGGATTTAGTTTCGGTAATGCCTCTATGGTTTGCGTTGTGTTGTCTTTGGATTATTAGGTCTTGTTCAAGTTCGTCAGTTATGTCTTCTAGCAATTGTTGCGTCCAGAATATTTTAAATGTCTTCGCTCTGGAGAAATAGTTCTTGTATATTGTTTGTAAACTACACAGTATCTTTTCGCTACAGTAAATGCCGGTAGTGCACCTTGTCGTATTCCAACATTTTTTGGGCTGAGCTTCGTTTGTCGTAACACAAGCTAAAACACGTCTGTATTCCGCAAGACTCGATTACTCAATGACGCTCAATATTCTTCAGCCTCTTTCTACAATCCCGCGCTCTTTCGATTCAAGTTTGCGTTTTTTCTTTCTTCCGGAAGAAGTGTATCGTCCGAAGCTTTCCGTTTTCCTCTTTTTTCAAAATCAAAATCCCTTATTCTATATTTACGGTATATATGATATTTGCTTGAAAACTTTTTTATTAGGATTTTTTTTCTTGGGGAGTGTTTGCCATACTATAGTATAGTTCAGCACAGAATAATCATCAATGTTTACTTTTGTTATACTGTTGTTTGCCAATGTAATATCTTGATGCTACATCCTTTCTCTTCTCTACTGGGTTTGGATTTAACAATTATAAAGAAATAAAACGAGACAAAAAGAAATAAAAACAAATCCACGTAAGTGTATCATTAAAATTTAATGCCTTTTGTTTATTTATTTGTTAATATAACAATGGAAAAATTAAATATATCAATATATGTTTTTTTCAGCGGAAACTATGAAAAAATCCGATATACAAATTTGTCATCAAATCTTAATGGACGCTTGATATCCCTCTTGGGACGATGTCTGTCACTAAAAGGCTCTGAATTTTGGTTTTTGAATTCTGTCTGGAGTTGCGTTGTTACCCGGTGACAATTGTTTGCAGGAAAAGTTTTCGGGAGCCAATTTTCACTTCTTGTACATTACGAGCGTATTGTATACCTGCTTTGCTTGTTACAACTATCTTAGCGCCTTCCCTGGCGATTACTGTATATCTTTCCGAAGAAAAGGTCGGGTCCAACTTACTCTTCTTAGATTGTGCTAGAACAACGATGTCACCAACCTGGATATTTGAATGTTTTGCACCACGAACAGTATCAGCGTAAACTTTGCTCACATGTTTAGCTTCACTATCTTTTTCTTTCAGGTCCTCACGATCCACTTCACGCCACAAACTTGGAAATGTTCCGCGGTACCTCCATCCTACCATCATCTCGAACGGAGTGACTCCTAGTCTTGAGTGTGGAACAAGTGTATTGTGACGGTGTATGTATTTTTGTAAGGCGTCTCCAGTTAGTACCATCAAGCCTGGCAGCCGCCAATGCCTTTATTATACCTTGATTCTGTCTTTCAACAGAACCATTCGATTGTGGGCTTAACGGTATCGATTTTCGCACATCGATTCCTTTATCTCTCCAAAAATGATTGAATTCGGAGCTTTGAAATGGTGGACCATTGTCACTCTGCAGTATAAGAGGGAATCTCCATAGTTGAAAAACTTCACAGAACGCGTTATTAACACTGCTGGCAACCAAGCATTTCATTTCAACAACACATAGATACCTAGAATAAGTGTCTATAACAACAAGAATCTCTCTACTCCCACAAGTTGACACGGAAAGAAAATCAATTTGTATGATCTCCCAAGGACCATCTGGCAAATCTCTGCAAACTAACGGCAATGGTGGGTTCCGTCGTGATAATTGCGCACAGGTTTCACAACCTTTTATGAATCTGGAAACTTCTACAGACATTCGTGGCCACCAAAAAAATAGATGCATGATACGCTTGGTTGCGACTTCCCCAACATGGTCTTCATGAGCTAATTGAATCGCTTTGCTTCGAAGTGATTATGGGAGAATTGTTCGATCCACTTTGAACACTAGTGGTCCCCGAGAATGTAAATTTGTTTTCTGAGCTTCGTACACACGAAGCTCCGGTGGCCATTTGTTATGTACCATCGCTTCTCGTATCAACATCAATTCATAATCTATCTCGGATGATATTTCAATTTCTTTCCAGGTAATTTGCATGTGCCCTACATCTAATGCATACAAATAGTGGCTGTCTTCGTCTTCATCAAACGGTTTGTCTAGCTGAGAAGCTGGTATGAGTCTCGATAAACTATCTGCAACATTCTGGCAACCTGGTACGCGCTCAATTTTGAAATCATATGGCTGAAGACGCAGTGCCCAATTTTCTGCTCTAGTTACTGCTCTTTTACCTAACCTGTGACTTGAATTGAAAATATACTGATTCGCTTCCGCGTCCGTGCGAATCACAAAGTGTTTGGCTAACAAGTTGAATGAAAATTTTTCAACCGCCCATACAACTGCCAGCGCTTTTCTTTGTGTTTTAAGGGTACTTTTGCTCGGTTATCGTTAATACCTTAGAAGCGCATGCGATTATTCTTGGGACTCCTTCCACATTATATTGAGTCAAAATCGCACCCAATCCCACTGGAGATGCGTCTACAAAGAGTTCAATACGATCCCTCGTATTGAAATATCCAAGCCGTTTAATAGAAGTAAGTGCTTCCTCTTTGAAGTATCTGAACTCTTTCTCTTCGTCGTTTGTCCAGTAGAACTTATCGGCTGTTGCTAATTTCCGAAGAAATTCAGTTTTTGTGGCACGATGAGGCAGAAATTTGTCAATGAAAGTAATCAATCCCAAGAAACTTTTTACTTCGGAACATGTATTAGGACTTCGAAAATTTTCAATGGCTCTAACCTTTTCTTCATTGATCAACCACCCTTCTGGCGTCAAAGTAAATCCTAAGAATTATGCTCTTTGTGTTCCAAATTTACATTTGCTTTTGTTTAGCTCAACGTTGTGATTAGACAACCGTGCAAGAACAACTGCTAAATTATTATCATGTTCAGCTTTTGTATTACCGTACACTAACACATCATCCAGATAATTTTTACACCCTTTGCAGCCATTTAATATTTTTTGTTGTAGTGTCTCTTGGAAGAGGTCAGGAGCATTGCACAAGCCGAAAGGCAATCTAACACAACGAAACATGCCGAATTCCGTATAAAAATTGATGAGATGTTTAGATTCTTTGTCAAGCTCCATATGGAAATAAGCATTTGTCAAATCGATGGTTGAAAACCATTTTGCGCCGTTCAACTCTGCCAGAATCTTCTCTAAAGTGGGCATGGCAAAAGAAGTGCGATAAATGTATCGATTAGGCCCGCGGAGATCGATCACAAGGGGTATGTCGTTTTTTCCTTTCGGGACCACCAACATCGATGAGCAAAAAGAGGTGTCCATGTCATCTACAATGGGTTCAATAATATTCTTTCTTCGACCAATGGTTTTATCGCCAGTGGGATGTTCGAGAACTCATTTCTACACAGAGGTCTTGTTGTATCATATAAAATCTTTACTGGTGGAATGTTGAATTTTGGAAAAACTTTGTACCTATCTATTACGGCAATCTCTCCGGGACATTGAACGGTCTCGTATGATCGACGCAAGTACTGCACAGGCACCTTCAGTCCAAGCATCAGTATACTATACCTAGACGCAGTTGGTCTACTGAGGAGTGTTCGATTTTCTTTGACAACATAAAATTTATGACAACATAAAATTTCTCCAACAAAATGGGTCTATCATCGGTGATGTGAAGGAATGCCTCGAATGTAGCGAGTACATCGATGGTTTTCTCGGTCGCATACGCCTTAAGTGAACGATCCGCTGCGTCCTAAATGTTAAATACCTTCGCACTAAACTCAGTAGTTGTTATTAATTTCTGAAACATTTGCTTAGTAACAGTATTCACTTGAGCTCCAGAATCGATTAGAAAGACGCATTCCATCCCCGCTAGCTTCGCTATGATGTACCCGTTGTTGGAATCCGGTAATGACACATGTAAATTATTTATGAACCCGGTCCTTGACTGTGCGACGCAGTCCAATCGATACTCGGTAGGCTTATTTTTGTTCTTAATATTGTTATCTATGACCTTTATATCAGCCGTGTGTAACAATTGATGATCTTGACGTACATCTTTATATACACCTGTTGTATCTGGCACAGGTCCGAATTTATAGTTCTATAAAATAATGTAGAATGGTGATTAAATGCAGATTATTCTTTGATGGCATTCCACTAAATATGTATTCTTGTGCAATAAAAATACATAAACTTCTCAAAACAATTACTTTTATTCGTATTATTAAGTATGATATCAAATCACCTTTTATGTAACTCAAACTAATTAAATGGAATTCACAAAGTATTAACAAATTTTCTTTTTTTGTGGAAATGCCATTCAGTTAAAAAAATGAAAATCAAGCTTCTGTAAATTCACTCACTTTTGCTTCGCCGATCATAGTTTCGTCACGCTTTCCAACTGCAGCGATCTGTTGAGGTTCTTCAAAATTTCTCGCCGTCTGCTGCTTACGATCCCGTTGTATACTCGTTCAACATGCACGTCGAATATGTCCTCTGACTCCGCAACCGTTACAAACTTTTTCTTTAGCAGAACATTCATTCGCAGTATGGTATACGCTATCACACCTCCAGCATTTAATTGTTGGTTGCCCTTTATTGCCGTTTCTATATAGTCCTTCACGAGATCGCCAATCTGCTCTTGATTTCTGAATTGATCGCTGGTACGGTATGTTTCGGGTTTGGTATCGTTCCGAAAATCTTTGTGGTCGCTCGTATGAAGTAGTAACTGCCAAGATCGAAGCCTGATCCATTTTTTCTTGTTTTCGCAAAACGTATTCCTCATTCAATCTAATCGTCTCTATCTCCCTCACTTTATCGATGAGGTCCGTGAAACAACCTTTCTCACTTAGCATTCTTAAGGCTGTCGTACGCACTTCTTTATCGCGAGCGTGCTCTGCAACGGTAGCTACTATCTCTTCAAATTCTTTGAAGTCATCATATCCACAAAGTCGCGCAGTAGTCCTACCCTAATAATGAACGCCAAATCTGTCTCGTCAGTTCGTTGAGCCATCAAAGCCAACTTTCTCCGCATCAGCATAATATCTGAACCCGAACCAAAATACGTTTTGAGTCGGTGCATAGCGTTGGAGAAGGGCCTATTTTGAGGATCTGGATCATCAGCGTTAGACTTTGTATTCCTGAATATTTGCAACAATCTAATTCCAGTTTTTACTTTGAACACGGTGAACATTGTTTGCTCATTATCAATGCCAGCAAGACTCATAGAGTCGACCAAGAGCTCTTTCCATAACTCAAAAGTTTGCCGATGAATATCTCCGTCGTCCATCGGCTTGCATTCAGGTACGTTTATAGACGCTACCGACAATTGGTTTCTCGATGAAAAGAATCTGGACTCCTCATTAGACATTGAGTTTTGTAAATTATAACCTTTCTCAGCACCAGCTGGTATAGTGCAATAACGACGTTCTTCACTGGGCGAGAATCGCGATTCATCGTGCTCTGGGTCGTTCTCTTCATGCGTATATTTGTCGTCGTTATGGATTGTTTCTGACATTAAAGATAGTGATTCGTCCTGATCCGTGACGCCGCCCTCTTGTGTTTTCTCTTGCATTGATTCTGTCGCATATTGAGTGCTGCTAAGTCGGTTATTTTTATCAAATATCAAGATTTCATCGGTACACCGTACATCTGCCGACTACTCGTTGCAATTTTCGATAAGCATTTTTTTTTGCATAAATATCTGTTTATTAATCTTATTTTTGTGTATTACATCAACATTTTACAGTACAAGTGTTTTGACCCTTTGGCCTTTCATCTTTGTTGTTCATACGATTCGTTATTAATATTACTTGTTTTAGTTACCCTTGTTTTACATACTAATGTTTAATCATAATATAATATTTATTTTAATTATTTATAAAATGTCTTCCTACTTATAACTATCCTTAACCTAATACGTACAAATTTTGAATTATTTGTATTTCAGAGATTGAGCACCTCTCTTCAAATTTCGTGCAGTATTGTTCGAATTTTTGTTCTAGTATATCCAGTGAGGCCATCTCATGTACTTCACTAGTTCTTGTCCAAGGGGGTAGATTTAGAATCATCTTTAAGATCTTACTTTGAATGCGCTGAAGCCTAAGTTTGTGTGTTCGTGCACAGCCCCGCCAAACAGGGACTGCGTATTCAATTGCGGGGTAGATGATTTGTTTATAGACAGCCACACAGTTTAGATGTTCTACAAATCAGCGGATACAGAGACCTAATGAGTATGCTGCATTTTTGAATGATTTTGTCAACATGTGACCTGAATATCAGATGTCTGTCAAAGGTGAGTCCTAGATAGATAACTTCATCGGACCATTAAATGACCTGCATTCGTCTGATGGAACAAGTTTTGGAGATCTTGAATGTGGAAACAAGATGACCTGAGTTTTTGCTGCATTGATCACAATTTTCCAGCTTGTAAAATATTCCGTTAAAGCGTCCAGACCTGTCTGTAGTTTATTCTTCAGAGCATTAATGACACGACCTTTGTAAAGAATGGCAGTATCATCAGCAAATTGTGACAGAACACCACCACCTGGAAGAGGTGGGATGTCTGATGTGAAAATGTTCTATAGAATGGGACCTAGGATACTTCCCTGGGGTACAGCAGCAGGAATAGTAAATCTTTCTGAAAGTGCATTATTCAGATAAACCTGGAATGCTCTATCTGCAAGATAATTTTTGATAATTTTAATAAGATACATGGGAAAATTATACCGATGCAGTTTGAACACCAGTCCATCGTGCCACACATTATCGAATGCCTTTTCAATATCCAATATTGCCATGGCAGTCGTTTTGGACACTGATTTGTTTTGCTGGATGACGTTGTTAACCCTTGTGAGTTGGTGGATGGTTGATCTTACTTTCCGGAACCCAAACTGTTCTTCTAGAAATATATCCTGTTCATCTGCGAAAGCAAGAATTCACCTTTGTATTGACTTTTCAAACAGCTTGGATAGGGCAGAGAGTAAGCTGATGGGCCGATAGCTCTTGGAAAAGGTAGGATCTTTCCCCGGTTTCAAAACTGGGATAACTTTAGCTAACTTCCACATTGAAGGGAAGTAACCAAGCTCCCAGCACCTGTTAAAAATTTTAGCTAAGAAGACAAATGAGCGAATACTCAAATGTTTCAGCTCAATGTTGAATGTGTTGTCGAAACCGGGGGCTTTCATATTTTTGGATTTTTTCACAAAAGCCATCAGCTCATTCGCAGTGACTCTACTTTCCTCAGGAACCAAGCTGTCTGATTGGTCAACCTCAGCTACGCTATCAGCAACGGCTCTTTCATATGGACTAACAATGTCAAGTCCTAAATTGTGAGAACACACAAACTGCTGGCCTAGCGCATTTGCTTTCTCTACTGGTGTGATTAAAGGTATTCCTTCAGCTGCGTCCTGCGGTGACATCAGAGGAGGAATAGGCTTCGGTTTTTTCTTAAGCACCTTCGTTAAGGACCAGAAGGGCTTTGAATGTGGGAGAATTTCTCGAAGCTTTTGCTGGAAGTTCCTGTTGCGAAGCTCAGATATCCTTTCCTGGATTATCCTAGTTAAGTTGTTATAAGTAGTCTTCCTATCTAGAATGCCAGTTCGTTGATACTGCCTCCGGTAGATATTCCGAAGTCGGATGAGTTTCTTGGTGACACTGTCGATTTGAAGAGAGGAACTCGGCATATGTTGTACTGGAACCGTCCTATCAGGGAATCAAGTGGCAAATCGATATTAATAAGTTGGTCGGCGATATGTTGAAATTGGACCCAATCGGTGCGATAATAGTTCCTCCGAGGTTGAATAGGCACTGTTTCTGGTGAAGATCCCAACGTCAATATTACTGGATAGTAGTCAGAAGAGAGCTCGTTGAAGACAACCGGAGAGCTGTCTATGGCGATGTTGCTGATGAATATATCCAAAATGGAATGAACTCCCGATCTGGAAAGTCGCGTTGGTTGATCCGGTGCGAGGATGTTGTATTGTCCAGCTTCGTAATCTAGTACGAATCCGTTTCGATTCTGTCTTCTGTTTCCCCACAGCTCATGCCGTGCGTTCAGGTCCCCAGCAATGATGAATTTGTTTTGTCGTCGAGTGAGCATAGCCAGATCTCGCTTCAATGATGCACACCTACCATCTCGAAGATTGGTTTGTTTGGGGCAGTATGCTGCAATGATGATGATGGGTCCCATCGTCGTTGTAATCTCAATTCCGATGGCTTCTATGAGTTGCAATTTAAAGGCTGACAGAAGCCTGTGCTGAATGGATCGTTTAATGGCAATGGCAACTCCCCCTCCTCTGGTAGTTGCCCTGTCGAGCCTGTGAATCCTGTAATTGGAAATAAAAATAGAAATTTCAGGTTTAAGATGAGTTTCAGTTAAAATAGCAATATCGGCATTCATCTCTTGAAGAAAGTCGGACAATTCAGCAGTTTTGCTCCTGAGTGAGCAAGAATTCCAATTTACTATAACCAACTCATTATATTGCATATTCGATGATGAATTTGCCTAAGGCGTTGATTTGATCTAACCGCGTTCTGCAATTTCGTAGTTTTGTTGTCATTGTTTCAAAAATGACGATCAGTTGTTCAGCAGAGAATAAATCACCAGAGTCATCCTTTGCTTGTGGTTGATTATTGCCCCATCCAGGAGGGATTTTTGAGGAAGATTCTTTTTGTGATCCAGCGGCTGAATCTTTTGGATTGCTGCGAGGAAGTGGCGGCAAATTCGGAATATCCCTCTTCGGTGGGAGCCGTGGGAAATTAACTTCATCCTTCTGTGGAACATTCTTGCGCGTTGATTGTTTGCGGGACGCCTGTTGTCGAATTTTTGTGAACTCAGCACGTTTGGGACACGATTTGCTAGTAGATGGATGGTCGCCATCACAGTTCACACATTTTACAGCGATGTCATCTAGTAGGCAATCGTTGGTATTGTGTGGTTCGGCACATTTGCCGCACCGACTTTTCATGTGGCAATTCCTCGCTCCATGGCCGTAGTTCAAACAGTTCGTGCACTGTGTGACATCCCGATGTACCGGTTTATACTTTTGCCATTCGATGATTATGTGAAATAACGATTTAATCGTTTTCAGTTGACTCATGGTGATGGAGCCCTTCTCCAGGTACAGTTGATCTCTAAACTTTTTGTCCGTATTATGTCGCTTCTTTTTAAATACTATCAAAGGCTTTAGTCCAGCCTCCGACAGTGCCTGCTTTAGTTCGGCTTCCATCATGTCGGGTAGTCCTCGAAGTACAACCTTCATAGGTTTGTTGGCGGCAATATCGTGTGTGAAGTATTCCGCTTTTGTCTGCTTCAGATAGCATTCCACTCCTTTGTAGTGGTTCAAAGCCGGAACAGTTATTTTGTAGCCTTCAGTACATAAACGGATTGTTGCCTGTAGTCCTTTGCTGATCAGTGTGTTGAAATCCGAGAGTAGAGTTGGTGGGAAGCCCTTCAGGTAGAAAGGCGGCATTTTTTCCTTCTTCTGGAGTTCCTCTTCGACATCAACTGGCAGATCAGCATATTGGTTTTTACTCAGCAAACGGTCGTTTACCTGTACATCACTTGGCTTCAGGCGCTTAGCATCCTTTGGATCCTTCTCGGATCTATGGCGGTTTTACCCATAGCTTGGGTAGGTAGACAACTGCGAATAAAAAATAAAACAAAATCGTAATTAGTCGTAGTAGGTTATTCGTCTATCCACATCGAGTGTTAGATGACGAATTTTTTCGATAAGCAGTTTGTATTTATTTTTAAGGTACTTCAGTTTTTCTTTGAGTCGTTTAGTTTTGGCGTGGGGAGTGTTTGCCATACTATAGTATAGTTCAGCACAGAATAATCATCAATGTTTACCTTTGTTATACTGTTGTTCGCCAATGTAATATCTTGATGTTACACACCTATTTGTGGCGTATTCCTTCAAAATGTTGATTAATGTGGCAGGACCGAAATTGGTCTTTTTGATTATAGTTCTATGATAGTTTCTAAATAAGGTTAGAGATTCTTGGCTATCCTCGTTCGCTTCTTGCAGAATAATTTGATTTCTGAAGTCGTTTAGAGGCCTAAGTGTCGATGGGATAAAGTTGCTATCGTCGGTATCCGCAGAGTGTTGTGTCATGTCGTCACTGGAGGAGGAGTTTGCGTTTATTTCTGTTTGTTGTTCTGGTTCAGGTTCGATACGAGAAAGTGCGTCCGCATTTGTGTTTAATGTTCCTTTTTTGTACTTGATTTCGAATTCAAGTTCTTCTAAAGCAAGTTTCCAATGTAAAAGTCTTCGGTTTAAATCATTTTTTTGTCGGAGATACACGAGTGGTTTGTGGTCCGTGCGTATTTCAAAATGGGTTCCATAAATGTACGGTCTAAAATGTTTTGTTGACCAAAGAATGGCTAACAATTCTTTTTCAGTAGCAGAGTAGTTGCATTCTGCTTCATTCAAAGTTCTTGATGCGTATGCAATAGGGTGTTCTTTCCCGTCATCGATTTTTTGGGACAAAACTGCTCCGAGTGCGAAGTCGCTTGCGTCAGTTTCGAGAATAAATTTCTTGTTAAAATCAGGATATTTTAAAATGGGGTCGGTTGTCAGTAATCATTTACAATCATTGAAGCAGTTAATGAATTGTTCGTTGTGAATAATTTTTTTTATCCTTTTTTAAACATTTCGTTAAAGGTTTAGTTAGTTCCGCGAAGTCGCGAATAAATTTCCTGTAATATCCAAGTAAACCTAAGAATCCTTTGATTTGAGTAGTGGTCTTTGGAATTGGCCAACCTAGAATTTTTTCAATTTTATTCGGATTTGGTCGAATGCCGTCTTGGGTTATTATATGGACTAAGAACTCACATTCCTTCTGAAGGAACTCACATTTGTCTAGCTGAATTTTTAGATTAGCTTGAGCGAGTGTTTGAATAACTTTGTTTAAATTGTCGAGATGTTGCTGAAGTGAATTACTAAAGATTATGATGTCATCTAGATAGACTAGGCAACACTTTCCGATTAAATTTCCAAGAATGTGATTCATTACACGCTGGAAAGTTGCTGGTGCATTTTTAAGTCCGGAAGGCATACGTATGAATTCAAAATGTCCTTGGTCCGTACTGAAAGCGGTTTTCGGCCTGTCCTTGGGATGGACTTCAATCTGGTGGAATCCAGATTTTAGATCTATCGTAGTGAAGTAGGTACTACGACCAAGCCTATCGAGTATTTCCTCGATTCGTGGGATTGGAAATTTGTCATCCACGGTTTTTTCATTTAATTTGCGGTAATCTATGACAATGCGCCATTTCTTCTTGCCGCTAGCATCGATTTTTTTTCAAACGATCCAAATTGGAGATGTCCATGGTGAGATGGAATTCTGGATAATGCCATCTTCCAACATTTCGTTTACTTGCTTCTCGACTTCAGCTTTGTGAACCTGGGGGTATCTGTACGTTTTCGTGTGTACTGGAATGTCGTCAACTGTTTTAATTCGATGTTGGATTGTGGAAGTGCAAGACAATTTTTCTGAATCTTTGTGAAGGATTTTGGAATATTTAGAAAGGGTTTTCAATAAAGCAGGTTTTTCTTCAGAGTTAAGATGTTTACTTCTAATCATTTTTTCTAATTCTGCGTAGGGTGTGTGAGATGTTTGATGCAGGTGATTTAAGTTTATGTTATTCACCTCTGCTATCTGTATTGTTTCGGGGCGGGGGCGTTTACGAAACCTTTTGTCGTGAATACGACTTACTTTACTATGGGGTGCCTTTTCGAAATTAGCCATATGGAAAAATGGGCAGAACTTAATCGTGAATATCTCGACTTCTATTAAAGACTGCAACATAATTCATTCACTATTTCATCAAAAATATGATCAGGAATTCAGGATAATATTTTGAACAGTGTGCGATAACCACAAACAACTCAAAAATTAAGTTTTCTCAAAATTTGAAAACAACGAGGAAAACCCTTTACCTTCGCTTGGGTTTTTCGCGCAAGGACGACGATTCTGAGGTAGTCAGGCACATATCTTCAACTGACTGCGTATAAAACGGGAACCGTGGTCGAAAATCGATCATTTCTTCTTGTGCGTTGGATGGAAGCAGACGTCGTGGGAATGATTTAATCAACCAGCTTCGGAGAGTGCACTTTCTGCGTGGTTGAAAGTCTTAAACGGTTAGGTCGTCCTTTCATTTGGACTTAAATCGTCAGGTGGAGCAGTCGTCAATTATAAGAACAGACCTTTAGCGTTGTACAAAACCTCAATCGCTCAGGTCGCAGAGCCAGTTTCCCTGCGAAGAAGATCGATTACATCATCCTATTGGTGGTCGTTTGCATTGGAGCAAAATACAACGGAAAATGGACAACAATGTGGAACATTATGCAAAATCAACTCTTCTAATGGCTCTACATGTTACCTAAAGATCTATAAAGATTACTTCTTTGTAAATCGAAAATTAAAATTATCAGTGTAGTGCAAATCTAAGATAATTTGATCAGTTTTTTGCAATTTTCACAGCTCTAAATTCGCAACAGTGTTTAAAATCGTTTATATCTAATCAGTGTTTAATATCTTAGAAAGTTATACAATTTGGCTCTTCTGGGATGCCAGAAATTAATCCCGTACAGCATTTTGATAGTATCTTTTACTAAAATATTGAAATCCGAAATGAAATAATCGACATCAAAATTTTCTAAGGTGCCATTTAGAACCATAATTTTATACCCAAAGAATTATGCGAGATTTTACTTCACTATACACTGAGGTCTTCTTTTATGCTTTTTTTTACGCGACTTTTTTATGCGAAGTTTCAGAGCTATGCGGTTTTTTTATGCGAATTTTCAGAGTTATGCGGTCTTTTTTATGCGAAGTTTCAGAGTTATGCGGTTTTTTATGCGAATTGCCAGAGTTATGCGTTTTTTTGTCGTGATACGACTTACTTTACTATGGGGTGCCTTTTCAAAATTTACCCTCTGAGAGAGTGATAAGTTTTTGATCGTGAATATCTATTGTTGTATCTAATGAATCAACATAATTCTTGCAACATGCCATCGGAAATATGATCACAATTTTATGATAAAATTTTCAGTGTTGTGACATAGTCTCAAATAATTCAAAATTAAACTTTTCTTAATTGTTTGGTATAACGAGTATCAAAGAGGATAATTCATAAGGCGCGTTTGCCTTTCTCGTATTTATAAAGCTCATAGCTCAGTGATATGTGAAAGGATTTATATAATCTAACTACCAATAGAATCGAAATTTTTCAATTTAAACGTGTATAGCAAAAGCATTGAAGTATTTCAATAGTACACTATTGAAAAACCTGTCTCATTTGATCCATGTCAACACCAGCCAATCAGAACGCGTTCTGAGGAAGAGAACAAAACATCTGCTGCTGTACAACAAATCGTTCAAGAAAAATGTTCCTAAAAGTGGTGAAAATCGTAGTGAGTTCCTCAATTTGGTCCTTCTGAATGCTAGGAACGAATCCCTACAGCATATTGATAGTTTCTTTCAATAAATTATGCAAATCCGAAATGAAATAATCGACATTAAAATTCTGTATGCGGCTATTTTTATACCCGTTAGGACCGCCCATTAGTGAAAAAGCTACAAACGAAATCACATAAAAGGAAATCTCTTAACAAAAATTCAATCAGTTTGGATTCTATCGCCACTGCGAGCAGATGTGTTTTGTGTCGTCTGCACAACTAGTTTCGCTTTCGACAAGAGCGATTACGTCACAGCTGCCAGTCATTAGCATTGGGAAAAAACAACGATGGAGAGCATTACACAATATCAGCCGTTCTAATGGCTCTAAAAGTTTTCTAAAGAACTATTAGGATTTGTTGTTCGCAAATCGAAATGAAATATCCTCAGTTTAGTGCAAATCAAGAACAGTTTGCTTAGATTTGTGCACTTTTCGCTGTGTGAAATTCACAGTAATCGAGATCAAGTGAAGCTTTCTTTGTTTTTGGGAAAAATGTGAAAAAGGGGAATGCTTGCATAATTATTACAATTGATATTCGGAAGTGTTAAGGAACATGTCAGTTGTTTTCGTATTCACGACAACCAGTTATGTCTTTGACATTACCCACCCGCCTTTTTCATGCGGTTTTTTTATGCGGTTTCGCATTCACGGACAATAGGTCATCTAGGAAATAGAAGACAGAAGTCAGCGGTATCCAGCGGAAATTGAGCTCAACTCGTCACTCTCCATCACGAACGCCTTCATAAAAGGTTCTTTTCAGAACCACCGTTATTTTATTATAAGTAACTATACTGGTTATTTCGTAATATTTATGTGTCAGAATGTTTAATGTAACTAATCTGTACTGTACTGTATCGGTGTATCGTTTAAAATTCTAGTTGTGTAAAATGGTAAAACTTGCACAATTCACACTATAAAGTATAAAGTAAGAGTGTCAGTTTTATTCGTATTCACGACATCCAGTTATGTCTCTGACATTACACACCTGTACTTTTTTCTGCATGATACAACCCTGACTGGATTGCTAGCTGGCAGAATACATGGAATAGTGGAACTCTGGGACGATGGTTACACTCAATAATCCCACAGGTATCGACGAAAGCTTGGTTCCGGGGGTTAGACGTGAGCCGAGACTTTATTCGTGTAATGTCAAGGCTCATGTCTAATCATTATATGTTCAGCGCACATCTCCGTCGTGTGGGGCTCGCTGAGAGTGGTGTCTGCGTTTGCGGTGAGGGTTATCATGACATCGAACATGTTGTTTGGACATGTGTCGAGTATTGTGATGCCAGGTCCCAACTCATAGGTTCCCTTCGGGCCCGAGGTATACCACTCTTCGTACCAGTCCGCGACGTCTTGGCAACTCGAAATCTTCCTTATATGACTCTCATCTATAACTTCTTGAAAACTATCAATGCTCAAATTTAGTGCTCTCCCTATCTCTTTCTCGTCTACAGCTCTACCGCACTCTTCTTTACGTTGCTGGAAGTATGGCCTGTGTAAACGATGCTTCGGAGCATGCACCTGCCTTGAACTGACTGAGTTGCTGGAAGCTACCCAAAAACGTCACATCAACGTCAGAACACACCAACGAAGCATCCCAATCCAGAATAATCTCTTCATTGCTACAAGCTGAAAAACATGAAGATTCATCGAACGCAAAATGTGTCTAAAAGATGTATGCCACAAACCAATGATGTATTCAAATTTCAATTCAATACTGTGTAGGTCCCACCCTCCCTATGTCCCCTTACTAACTGGGGAGTATGCCGCCCCGTAATACGGCATCCCTTTCTCTCTCCCTAACAACAAGACAATCGGCCACGTTAAGCTAAAGCAAATGAGCCTAATAAAAATTTTATTTGGAAAAAAAAACCCTGACTGGATTACTGCATTGTCTATTTTTATATCATTAGGAAGGTAAACGTTGCCATTGTCTTGAGAAACAGGGAGTTTAATGATTCTTGTCGAATTTTCAGTCAGTGTGATCTCCGGCGGAACTAATTTCCTTATTTACATGGCAAGTGTTTTTTGTGGGAGAACTAATTTATGATTGCTCACGTCAATAAGAGCTTCTAAATCAGAGAGTGTTTCATAACCAATGATACCGTCGAAAAATGTATGAAAATTTAAAAGGTAAAAATGAACTTTTTGTTTCATACCGAAAAGTGTCGTAATAAATTTTTTATCAGCGGAATGTTGCCCTGAAGTGTTCGAGATTCGAATGGTTTTGCATTTTTCTTGTTTTGATTTTGGGATCAGACGGGGAGAAATAAAATTTTTGTTTGAACCACTGTCTACCAGTAATTTTGCGTCTTTGCCAAAGAGTTTAACTGTTACATAGGGTAGTCCATTTATTGCATTCAGGTCAGCGCGTTGTGAGGAAAGATAATTTGAAAATTTACACTTGATTCTTCGGCTTCTACTTCCTCTTCGGTGTAGTTTATATCTAATTCGTTGTCTTCCTGCTCGGCATCGTAATTGTAAATTCTGTTAGAACGCAACGATGGGTCTATTTTATCTATTGGTGTCGTTTTTTGCCTGTCTGATGGATTTTCGTGCCGGGTTGAAGATTGTGCTTCCGGGTATTTGTTGTATGATTTATTAAAATGCTTAAAATTTTTGTTGGAACTAGGTTGTTGCTCGAACGCTGCTTGGGTGTGTGTTTTAGTTTTCTCTGCATTTTGGAATCTACACAAGAATGCATCGGCATCCTCTAAATCACTTGGTTGAGCAGTTTGAGCATATCCGAAATATGGTTTACTGAGTCCATTTATAAAAGCAGCCAAACATTCTTGTTCTAGAAACTGGTTTATTGCTTCCCAGTGTGCCAAGTAGGTTTGATTTTGCTTCGCTAAAGATTTCATGTTAACCATAATTTCTTTCGTGCGTTTGTAATAAATGTGTAAAGATTCGGTCATTTTCAATGACCAGAGTTGTGTTTGGTAAGTCGCAATGTTATTGCGATCACCATAAGCACTGTGTAACATGTCTGCTACCTCCTCGAAGGTAGTAGGGTTTCCATTTACACATATCATGTCTCGGGCTTTGCCTTCGACTTTGGTTATCACCGCCTGTTCGTACACGGCAAATAGATCCGGTGCTACGTGTGGTCGACATAAATTTAAAGCTCTTCTGGCTGTGTCTAGCCAATGAGTCAATTGTTTTTTTATTCCCGTCGAATGATGGAATCATCCGAATTGGATCAGGAATTCTAAAGAAGTCAGTGCGGCGTTCCTCCATTGCGGGAGCTTGCCGTTGTTGTTTTTGCAGTTGTTGCTGCTGCTGTTGTAAAGTGCTATTCTCCATTTGGAGAGCACCGATTCTTTGTTCCAAGCTTTGAATTTGGTCAAAGATGGCTTGAAAATAAATGTTTTCCATTTCAGAGAAATTTAAGGCTTTTACTTTTGGAATTGGATTAAATTTGGGCATAAGATTGTAGTAAAAAAAAGGGAGAGATTACTCACGGTTCCTCGTTCTTGAATGATTTAAATCCACCGCTTTAGTTGAGATCCTCCAATTGATTGACGCGAATCGCCTACGGGGTGAGGGATGGCTTGCGATGCTTCTCGATGAAACTTCTCCGCCGGTCAGCCAACGTTGCGGGTTGAACACTAGTTTGTTAGTTTGACTTAATAGTAAACTTTCACTTCACTAGTTAGAGTCTCTTCACTAAATCGTAGAGCGAGCCGTACGACTGCGCCACTTATGTACTTTATTTTATTAGTAAGTTTTAGAAAAATGTTATACATTGATTCACTTGTTAAGACTAACACCGAACTGGTTTACTTCTTAAATCGAACTGACTATCTTGTCCTGCCTGAATTTTCGTTAGACCTGACTACCTAGCCCTAAACTATTGTATCAGCGGTTATCCTGTCCGAACATGTCGAATCGTCGATGCAGCGTGGTGGTTTCGGCTGATGCAATTACTAATGGTTCCTGGCTGATGCAACCACGGTGGCCGGATGTCTGCTGCGATGTCAGCGGTTCAATCATTGGTAACAGGGTGGTTGACATCCCCACGCGTTGGATACACTGGCGTCTTACGGCTGGCGCGTGCTTTGCTGAGGTCTGTGCGTACGGGCCATATGCTATTCGGGTTCGTCCATAGCTATATATATATATATATATATATATATATATATATATATATATATATATATATATATATATATATATATATATATATATATATATATATATATATATATATATATATATATATATATATATATATATATATATATATATATGTATATATATATATATATATATATATATAAATATATATATATATATATATATATATATATATATATATATATATATATATATATATATATATATATATATATATATATATATATATATATATATATGTGCGGTGTGCACGTTTTTTGTTGTTGACAGTAGTCCAGCGTACCGGCACAGTCTGCAGTTATCCGTACTACGAAGGACGTCCCGTAGTTACCCCGTTCCGGCGTCAACAGACAGTATCGACATCGGCGCAGTTTCATCACTAGCGACGCCAGCATCATCATCATTCGGTGGACGCAATACATCCAAGCAGCAGGGCGCAGCGAAAAAAGCAATAAGTACGCTATAAAATACCAGATACACCAACATTTAGGTGAGCTTTTAATCCAATATTATGGCACCTTATAGAAAAGAGCTAGGCGCAGCCTCTACCCACACATAGTCAGGTATCGATTAGTACAGGCATCACCGAGATGGAAATCTAGGTTATTATTAAGAATTGCTAAAGTTTATTTAAAAAGTCTGAAAATGTTACTGTTCTTCTTGTTAAATGATGTGTTTACATTCTTAAGGAGGATAGTCGCTATAATTAAACAGATGTTACTGGTTTGAAGAGGTATCCCATGTTTCGCGTCGTAGTAATTGTGTAGGTTTTGTGGTTTACTCCGAGTGGGACTACTTGGGAATATTAGTCCCACCACTCGCGTTTCGGGTACGGTTTGGGTTTTGGGTGGACTATTCCCTCCAGTGATGATACGCGCTAGTTGGTGGTTTAGGTTCCCTAAACTCTTTTATAACGAACCGCCCTGAGGCTAGGTTTGTGGTCGAGAAAGCTTATGCACGACAAGTGGTCCTCGAAAGATGTGGAGCTTAACCCATTTGTTCGGATAGGTTGAGCGATTGGTAGCACCGTCGTGCACGCTACATTTTGGCGCCCAATGTGGGGCCACGTTATCGGGAGATAAAAGAGATTAGTTTGGTTTCAAATTTTTGGAATAGGTTTATACTTCGGATCAGGCGCGTATACAGGGGGGGGTTTTAGGGGTTCAAACCCCCCCCCCCCCCCGAAACAAAAAATTATAACCCATGGGAAACATTGTGATATAAATTGTACATGTGTTGATTTATCACCATGTTCTAAAACCCCCCCCGAAAATTTTCTCTGGCTACGCGCCTGCTTCGGATATATCGCTAAGATGAAAAATCACTCTATTAAATTCTGTAGTGATGTAAACGTTACCCTTATGGATTCTGCGATGGCGGTGAGCGGTAGATGTCCAAATCCCAACATCGAACGAGAGAGCACTAAAGAATGGCGGAATGGCATGCAACCAACATGCAATGGGTGGCACTATGCCGAAATCGCTACACCGACGCTTATTGTTTCCGAGATAAGGTTCCTTCAGCAACGTAGTCGCATATTTTTATACTGGCACCTTTATTACTGACAACACAATTTATTTGAAACGCACTATGCATGCTTCTAATTTAATTTAACTAGGTAATATAAACTTAATTATAACATGTTAAAATCAAGACGGGCGTGCCACGAACCCATTTCGTGTGTCACCGAGCCAAGGTATCATTTCAGACAGGTTACGTCCCTCGATGTTGGGGCAGCAGAGACCATGTCCAAGGGCTTGGCGACCCCTCCCCAGGCCACTGCGAGTTGTAGGGCTCGTCTAAGATGTGGTGGGGTGTGACAGTGAGCTCTATTAAACTTCTATAAAAAGCTACAAGTATCCGCAAACAAGCCCTACTATAGCGATCGTGTGCCGCTCAAAGTGCACAAGCCTGATATCCCGTGGCCTGATGCCACACAACCTTTAAATTCCTACCCCATCTGTCCTAATACGAAGCCATGGTGTCATGCGACCCGTGCTAAGGAATGAATGGTTTGAGTGCTAAACAATATCAAACCACTAACGGAGCATGATGGGCACCTGGCGCCCCCATCAATATAGGGCTGTTGCCCAAGTCTAATCCTACTCGGTCGGGGGAATCCGAGCGGGAGGGTATTAAATAAACCCCCTAATCGTGGGATCAAAAATGGAATTGACTAAACAAAACACAAACAAGATAGGAGAGGTAAACACCTTTGCGAGAAAGGGTTTAGGGAAATCTCAACCCGTTAAACCGGGTGCGAAGGAGGAAGGAACAGTGGTAGCCGATGCAACGAGCAACAGCAATGCGCTCGTCGAATCAGTGGAGTCGGGGTCTGGTGAAGGGACAAGGATTCTCTAATAGCCCGAACGGAGGGAGGCGAAAGGACGGATAAGCGCTCCCAAACGAAGCCCTTCTCATTACAAAGTAGCCCGAGTCAGGCGACAATCGACTACGCACTCCGCCTAACAATGGAGAGGAATAAAGTGCGTAGGAAACGGACCAGGGACTCACCAGGTCACAAACGCTCTACCAAAAGGCGTAAGGGACTGGTCGCTGATGGCAGGGAGAAGAATTGCGACAGAGGTCTCAATCCCAAACGGGTTACTCGGAGCTCGGATCCGAGTAAAGAAACCGAACACAAGCCTGGTGACAAGGGTCGACAGGATAAGGAAAATCCTGACAAAGACCGACCAGACATGTAGCGGCCCTGGCCCAAGGTGACCGGGAAGAAAAAGAAGAAAGTCCCCATAGAACGCTAGAGATGGGCTAGATACAAAGGGGAAGCCTTGCTGGTCAAAACAGACAAGGAGAAATACGCCGACGTCCTCAAGGCAATGCGGAGCGAGGCTAAGCTTGCCGACCTTGGAAAGGGTGTTCACTCTATTAGACGTACTAGAGCTGGCGAGATGCTGCTAGTGCTAAAAAAGGAGCACAATCGGTCGGACCAGAACTCGGGGCACTAGCCCAGCAAGTTTTAGGCGACAAATTCGAAGTCAGAGCCTTGCAAAACAAGGTGACACTTCAGTGTAAACGGCTGGACGAGATCGCGAGCGCCGAAGAGCTTGTTACGGCCATTAAGGAACAAGGAGGGGTGGACGCCCCACAGGCATCCATTCGCATGAGAATAGGACCACTCAAATAGCCACGTTCAAGCTATCAGTCATGGATGCTAATAAGGTCCTAAAAGAGAGTAAACTGAAAGTTGGTTGGTCGGTTTGCGCAGTGACTGCATACCAGCCGCCGGTGGTGGATATGTGCTTCAGCTGCTTCGAATCTGGCCACAAGTCTTGGGACTGCAAGAGCCCAGACCGGTGCAACCTATGCAAGCGTTGCAGTGGCGAAGGCCACTAGGCGTTTAGTTGCAACAAAACACCACAGTGTGCGATCTGCGCTGGTAAAAAGAAGGCTCAACATCACGCCATGGCCCCGTCTGCCCCTTCGGCGGAAGAAATAAGACGGCCTAAACGTAGCGCAGCTCAACCTCAACCACTGTGCAGTGGCGCAACAATTGCTGCATCAGTCGGTTGTAGAATGGAGCACAGACGTCGTTATCCTCTCGGACCCCCCCGCCGATAATGGGAACTGGGTTGCGGACAGATCCGGGTCAGCGGCCATCTGGATCACGGGATCCAATTCAGGAAGTGGCGACAACGCATGCCGAGGGAGTAGCCATTGCGAAGATAAATGGTGTATACTATTGCAGCTGCTACGCCCCACCGTGTTGGCCAATTGACCAGTTCATCCAACTGGTCGACAGGCTGACTGTAGACCTGGTGGGTAAAAAACCAGTCGTGATAGCAGGAGATTTCAACGCATGGGAAACGGCGTGGGGTAACCGCCACACCAACCAGAGCGGGCAGATGCTGGTAGAGGTCCTCGCCAAACAAGATGTGGTACTGGAGAATGACAGTGCCAAAAGTACCTTCCAGTGGAACGGAGTTGAGTCGTTTGTCCACGTGACTTTCTGCAGTCCCGGCCTGGCCGGAGACTTAAACTGGAGGGAGGAAGATGGCTGTACCCATAGCAACCACCTAGCCATACGCTACAAGATAGGTAGCCTAGCGAGGAACAGCAGTAGGGGAAATGCCCCCGGAACCCGAACGTTGAAGGTTGCCGACTTATACCGAGAAACGTTTAGTGCAGCTCTCGCACTGGAGAACCACACAGCGAACTTAGATGGGGGAGAGTTGGTAGCCGTCCTGACACGGGCGTGCGATGCGACAATGCCGAGGAAGGCACGACCGTGGAACAACAGACGGCCGGTCTACTGGTGGAACGAGCAAATTGTAGACCTTCGAGTGACCTACTCGTATGCCAACTCCAACCCTCCAAGCTCCTGGAGGGAATCATCCTGAACAGGCTAGCCCCGTTCATAGAGGAGGCAGGTGGACTCTCTAACGAACAGTACGGGTTCCGCAAAGCCAGGTATACGGCGGATGCCATGAAATCGGTGGTAACCACCGCGGAGGTCGCTTTTCAACCTAAGCGTGCGCGGTAGTAACGCTTGACGTTAAAAATGCGTGCAATAGTGCTTGCTGGGCGGATAGCGCTTACTCCCTCCTTCGACTTAGAGTACCAGAAGAGCTGTACAAGATTCTGAAAAGCTACTTCCAGAACCGGGTATTGCTCAACGAGACCGAGGGAGGCTTACGTAGCACTTCTATCACGGCCGGTGTATCCACAGGGATCTATCCTGAGCCAGCTCCTTTGGAATATAACGTACGGTGGCGTACTGAGGTTGAGGCTCCCCATGGGCGTCATGATAGTCGGGTTCGCGGACGACATCACCCTAGCAGTCTACGGAGAATCCATCGAAGAGGTTGAACTGAGCGCATCACACTCGATAAGCATGGTGGAAGACTGGTTGCGTAGCAGGAAACTGCAGCTAGCGCATCATAAAACAGAGATGACAACAAAAAATCAGAGCAAGAGGCGTCGGCACATGTTGGTGATTGCATGATACCCTCCAAGAGATCACTGAAGCAATTGGGTGTGATGCTTGACGACAAGCTTAGTTACGGCAAGCACGTTTAATATGCCTGTAAACGTGCTTCAATGGCGATTGGGGCGCTCTCACGAATGATGGCTAATAGCTCGCCGGTGCGTTCTAGCAAATGCAGGTTACTGGCAGGAGTGGCAGCCCGGTATGGGCGTCGGCACTCCGGGTGGAACGCAACGCAAAATTGCTGGAGAGCAGGCACAGACTGATGTGTTTTCGTGTGATCAGTGCGTACCGTACGGTATCTGGAGATGCAGCCTGCGTGTTGGCGTGCATGATGCCTATGGGACTGCTCATTAAGGAAGACGCCGAGTGCTAAGTTACGCAGAGGGACAAGAACGCCCGTAGGACTGCCAACGCAGCCTCCCTACGCAAGTGGCAAAGGAAATGGGACAGCTCAACCAAGGACAGGTGGACACATCGGCTCATTCCAAGAGTTTTCGGATGGATCGACAGACCTCACGGCGAAGTAAACTTTGGTTTGCTGCAGTTCCTCACAGGTCACGGTTGTTTTAGGTGGTACCTCCATAGGTAGATTGCGACGTAGCTCCGGTATGGATCGTCGGGGCGCCAGTGAACCGGAAGCCATCCTCTAACCGGAATCATTGGAGCGACCCAGGCATCCTGCCGATCGATCCGTTCACGGATATCGGAAGCGACTTCCTTATCACATTAGTAATCGGATGAATGATGATGACGGATATGATTATGACGATGATGACGATGATGATTTTCTCAGCGTACTGTGTAGGTAGAATTGTCACTGTCCTGTTATATTTCGGATTAATTCGTCGGTCCAGGACCTCACAATATAGATGCTGCTGCTGAGAGGGTTTCACACAGGGTTGTAGTTGTGGGAGGTCTATATCTCGAACAGGAGGTCTATATCTCCTCACCAACCCAGAAATGCAATTGATTTTTGTATTTCGCTTGTAAAGGTAGGAGAATAGCATCTATGAAGGCTGCTTGTCATTTTCTAAGGAATGAGAGCTTCTATTCTCTGGTAATAAACAGATCCTCTTCACTGGACGAGTCAGCATTCCAGTAGTGGTTTTCAATGTAACCATTCTTACGGTTCTATCATCACCAGGATGGATTTGAATAATTAGTCCCATTTTCCAGCGGTGGTTGATTGTCATCTTGAATGACTATCAATTTTATATTCTATGTCGTTTTTTTTATTCAATAGTATAATATAATTTTAGGCACACTGCTTAAGCTCTAAGAGGCCAAGGGCATTTTCTAATCTTAATTAACGACTAACTTAAAACTAGAATAGTATCATTAGATTATGTCGTCTCGAATTTTCGAAAATCCAGCTTTTAGCTGGCGTTCGGTAGTGGTCGGTGAATTGAATATTGCATGACTTCCAGATGGCGCTATCTATGGCCGCTTCCTTTCGGTTCGTGTGGGACCGCGGGAAACACCCCCAGGCTACGAAGGTCCGGCGGGTGGCCCGCTTGCTGGTCATCGACTGAAGCGTAGGACCGTAGGTGATGTTACGAAGAGAATGAAAAAAAAGTAAATATTGTGGAAACCGAAGTAAATAGGGGGTATGGAAACAAAATGTCTGAAAACTACAGAGATCTAATTAGTTGCCATCGAGATGGTGAAGAGACGGGGAAAGGGGGAACGAAAAGTTAGTGGCAAGATAAAAGATCTTGTTAGTTCCAATGAAGATGGTGGACAGGGATGGGGATCGAGAGAATCGGGCGGATGTTAGTGTCGAACCTGTAGGTGGAGATTATACTTTCTGAGCGAGTTATGACAGATTACACTTGTGTTTGAGGTACTGGTATATAAGAAGCATATAAGAGATATCCCGACTAGCCAACACATCTCGGACCGGAACTTAAACTATGTCGTGATGACGAGTATCTTTTATTAGGTTGAGAAACTCCTTCAGCTTATTTCGAGCACCGACAAAATTGTGGCTTCATTGTCGGAATAAATATTCGAACCTCGACCTCTTTTGGCCACAAAACGACATAATGCTTGCTAAAATCGATCTGTTGACAAATCTGTAACCAGTTCTAAGTGCACTACCTTAGTGCACATTCACACGAATATAGCTACGTAAGCCTTAACAGCCACGCGTCTTGGTGCAGGTCTAATGTAGAGGGGTTCAAAATAGTCAACACCGTTTCGTGAAAACGGGCGAGATATAGTGAAGTTCTGCAATTGTGAAAACCGTCACAGCTATAACCGTCCGACGTTTCTTCTCATCGCACTCAACTGGTTGGAAACAATATCATTTTATCTCACCCACCGTTGGAAATAACGGCTCCCAGTCTAATCGTTGATTATTTTCATCTCATTTGCTCCTGTGATGACGTCGTCCATATACGTATCCTCAAGGATTGCCTGGAACGCGAGTGTATACCGCTCTTGCTCATCTAGCGCTAGTTGTTTTAACGAGCTTGTTTCTAAAAATAGAGCTGGCTTGGTTCCACACGGAACCGTATTCAATTCGTAGGTAGATATCTCATCCGACGGCGAGTTACGCCACAAAATATACTGTAGCGGTCGATCTTGCGGAAAGACATAAATTTATCGACACATTTTTTCAACATCGGGCACTTGCATAATTTGGTTTGTTGGACTGCGTAGAATAATCGACCAAAGGTCCTCCTGTATTACAGAACCTGAGAGTAGCACGTCGTTTAGTGGTAACCCTGTAGAAGTCTTGCACGAAGCATCAAACTCTAGTGGTACTAGAGTCCTTTACTACTGGATGGTGAGACAAATAACAACGTTTATCCGAACCTAGAGTCGCTTCATCAATCGTATGCATGTGCTGAAGATGCAGGTATTCTTTAATGAACATCTCATATTGTTGTTACAAGTGTGTGTCTCTTACCAGCCTACGCTCCGTCCCTTGAAAGCGTCGTACTGTGATATCACTTGATGCACCTAACTTAGATAATAGATCTTCATTTTTGAGTAAGGCGACGGTATACCTACCACATTGATCTCTTTGGAACGTATTCAGAAACAGTTCTTCACAACGCTTCTCTTTGAGCGAAAGTGCCTTTTCTTGTTCAACTTCATCACAAGTCTAAAATCGCGTCATAAGCGATCCTAAATCCTCCGTGATTGACACATTGCAACTCATGCTTAGTGATCGATTGGAATTTAAACATCCACCACACACGACCCAACCGAATACAGACTCATTCAATGTTGGTAGCTGCTGTCCTAAAGGAACTCTTTTCCTGTTTCGAAACAATCGAAGAATGCTTCGATGCCGAGTACCAGATCGACGGCCTTCGATTCGAAGAAGGTCGGGTCAGTTTTGATGCCTTCCGGAATTGTCCATTTATCAGTGCAGATAGTAGTGGTTGGAAGAGTAATAGTAACCTTCGGGAGAACTAATAGGAAATAGGAAATCTATTGCCATAATCATCCTCGATCATAACTATCGCTGTAGCCAAATGAACTTTAGCAACACGTTGATGTGCCGGATTAACCACTAGAACGTCTGTAGCCGCCACGTTGGCTATTTGTATCGTAGAATCATTGGATGGTTCCTTTGACGAAGGATTGTTGCCCTCAGCAACTACCGCAACCTTCTTATCGTGCACTCTTTCTTACCTGAAACACACAAGAGTGTGGTGTCGTGCCTTGCAGTTTCTGCAAGAAAAGTACGGGTGTGTAATGTCAGAGACATAACTGAATGCCGTGAATACGAATAAAACTGACACGATTTGTTTACACTTTAGAATTCGAATTGATAATTGATAGATTGTGTGAATTGCGAAACTTTCCCCCTTTTCACTACTAAAATTTTCAACGAGTTTTGACGTCGATTATCTCATTTCGGATTTGCATATTTCATTGAAAGAAACTATCAAGATGCTGTACAGGATTCATTTCTGACTTTTGGAAGGACCAAATTGTGGAGTTCTCTACGATATTTAGCACAGTTCGGAACATTTATCTCGAACGATTTTCGCACAGCGAAAAGTGCACGAAACGAATCAAATTATTTTGGGTTTTCACTAAACTGATGATTTCTACCTTCGAATTTCAAAGAAGTAATCTTAATAGTTCTTTAGATAACATTAAGAGCCATTAGAACGGCTGATTTTATATAATGTTGTCCACTTTTCGTTTCTTGTTTTCTTTCTTTCCAATTCAAAGCACCAGCAGCTGATGCAATCGTTCTTGCATGAATTGAAACTAGCTTTGCGTACAAACCGACACATACGCTCGCAGTGCCAAATGATGCGAAACTGGTTTAATGCGTCTTCTCGCCTTGACGACCGGAAGCAAATGAGAACTACGACCTGAGCGTTTGAGGTTTTTAATCACGCAGAAGGTCTGCTTTCATTGACGACTGCTCTACCTGACGACTGAAGTCCAAATGAAAGGACGACCTAAGCGTTTGAGGTTTGGCACCACGCAAAAGGTCTGCTTTCATCGACGACTGCTCCACCTGACGATCAAAGTCCAAATGAGAGCACGACCTAAGCGTTTGAGGTTTGGCACCACGCAAAAAGTCTGCTCTCATTATTGACGACCGCTGCTCCCGGCGATTGAAGTCCAAATGAAAGCACGACCTAAGCGTTTGAGGCTTTGTACCACGCAAAAGGTCTGCTTTCATTGCCGACTGCTCCACCTGACGACTGAAGTCTAAATGAGAGTTGCGACCTGAGCGTTTGAGGTTTTTAACCATGCAGAAGGCGCACTCTCCGAAGCTGCTGGTCCCCCGACGTCTGCTTGCATCTAACGCTCAAGAAGAAATGATCGAATTTCGACCACGGTTCCCCTTTTATACGCAGTCAGTTGAAGATATGTGCCTGACTACCTCAAAATCGTCGTCCTTGCGCGAAAAACCCAAGCAAGAGTAAAGAGTTTTCCGCGTTGTTTTCAAAGTTTGAGAAAACCTAAAATTTGAGTTGTTTGTGGTTATCTCACACTGTTCAAAATGTTATCCTAAATTCCTGATCATATTTTTGATGAAATGGTGAAAGAATTATGTTGCTGCCTTTAATACAAGTCGAGATATTCACGATTAAGTTCTGCCCATTCTTCCATAAGGCTAATTTTGAAAAGGCACCCCATAGTAAAGTAAGTCGTATTCACGACAATATTTAGATTGGCACTGGTGCCTATATTCAAGCAATTCCGACAGAGTGAGTGAGTTTTCAGAAAAGTATCCCTATCCGAAACCTCCATTCGCTGAAAGTAACTACATTGATGAAGCGGATCATTTGACGAGTATACGACACAACGTTCCCCAGACGCTTGCGTTGAACTTTTCCTCACGGGTGATATTTTTTCAGGGTGGCAAGTGACCGGAAAACCGGGAAAAAGTCGAGAATTTGGTTTCACCGGGAAAATCCAACAAAATTTTAGTGCAAATTCGGGAAAAAATTTACTAGCCTTAATCTTAGTAACGATTTTCACCATAAGATTTTCCTGATACAACAACCGAACGGTTTTTGTATGGGTTTGACAGCCATTTTCAATCAATAAGAGTTTTCTTATTTGTCATCAATAACAGCACAATTAATGCCCATAATAAAAATAAGGATAATTTTAATGCTTCTGCTGGATTTTTATTTAATTTCAGAATGAGTATGTATAATGGTAAAAGTAACATCAGGTAACTTGTTTAATAAATTTATTAAGAAGGAGACTTCATATTTTTAAGTTCCAGCCAATGATGCCTATAATTCGATCAAAATTTGTCTCAGCAATGTCAAATTGTGACAATACTTGTGTTGTAATCTTGATATTGATTTCAATAGGATTCACAAAATCGACAAAGCTGTCGACTTTCACCTTATTCACCGTTTGCAATAAGTATTTGATTTCCTTCTTTGACGCCTAAAAATGTTTTTTCAGAGTTTGTTTGTGAATCTATGTGTTTCAGAAAAAGGCGGGTGAGTAATGTTATAGACATAACTGGATGTCGTGAATACGAAAACAACTGGCATGTTCCTTAACACTTCCGAATATCAATTAGTTGATCAATTATAAAAATCATGCAAGCATTCCCCTTTTTCACTACTAGAATTTGAAATGATGCACCTAAACTGAAGTTCAGATTAGTTACATTAAACACAATTAAATATTATGAAATAACCAGTATAGATTTTTATAATAAAAATACAGATTAATCTGTATATGTGGCAACCCAGTTTTGCACGGCATACTTCCAAACGACACCCGTTCTAGTATAAAAATTTGTTCTATATCAACACTTTCATTTTTGCATTGCGTGATTCGTAATTGAATGTGTTAGTGATGGTGCAAACTTTGTCTACTTTTATTTGGATAAATCTGATGCTTTTGGTACAAAATAGTAAATTCAATTAATTAAGTGCTTTGAATTGTCATGACCTACACACAGCGAAATGTAAACAAATCTAATCAAACTGTTCTAGATTTGCAATAAACTGAGGATTTTTACCTTTGATTTGCGAAGAAGAAATCCTAATAGTTCTAACTTTTAGAGCCATTAGAACGGATGATTTTGTGTGATGCTCTCCACCGTTGTCCTCTTTTCGTTGTTTTTTCACCAATGCGAACGACTGGCAGTTGTGACGTAATCGCTCTTGTCGGAAGCGAAACTAGCTTTGTAAACGACCCACAATACATCTGCTCGCAGTGGAGATAAAATCCAAGCTGATCCAATTTTTGTTAAAAGGTTTATTTTCACGTGATTTCGTTTATAGCGTTTTCACTGATGGGCGGTCCTGACGGCTATAAAAGTAGCAGCATGTAGATTTTTAATTTCGATTAGCGGCCATCTGGATCACGGGATCCAATTCAGGAAGTGGCGACAACGCATGCCGAGGGAGTAGCCATTGCGAAGATAAATGGTGTATACTATTGCAGCTGCTACGCCCCACCGTGTTGGCCAATTGACCAGTTCATCCAACTGGTCGACAGGCTGACTGTAGACCTGGTGGGTAAAAAACCAGTCGTGATAGCAGGAGATTTCAACGCATGGGAAACGGCGTGGGGTAACCGCCACACCAACCAGAGCGGGCAGATGCTGGTAGAGGTCCTCGCCAAACAAGATGTGGTACTGGAGAATGACAGTGCCAAAAGTACCTTCCAGTGGAACGGAGTTGAGTCGTTTGTCCACGTGACTTTCTGCAGTCCCGGCCTGGCCGGAGACTTAAACTGGAGGGAGGAAGATGGCTGTACCCATAGCAACCACCTAGCCATACGCTACAAGATAGGTAGCCTAGCGAGGAACAGCAGTAGGGGAAATGCCCCCGGAACCCGAACGTTGAAGGTTGCCGACTTATACCGAGAAACGTTTAGTGCAGCTCTCGCACTGGAGAACCACACAGCGAACTTAGATGGGGGAGAGTTGGTAGCCGTCCTGACACGGGCGTGCGATGCGACAATGCCGAGGAAGGCACGACCGTGGAACAACAGACGGCCGGTCTACTGGTGGAACGAGCAAATTGTAGACCTTCGAGTGACCTACTCGTATGCCAACTCCAACCCTCCAAGCTCCTGGAGGGAATCATCCTGAACAGGCTAGCCCCGTTCATAGAGGAGGCAGGTGGACTCTCTAACGAACAGTACGGGTTCCGCAAAGCCAGGTATACGGCGGATGCCATGAAATCGGTGGTAACCACCGCGGAGGTCGCTTTTCAACCTAAGCGTGCGCGGTAGTAACGCTTGACGTTAAAAATGCGTGCAATAGTGCTTGCTGGGCGGATAGCGCTTACTCCCTCCTTCGACTTAGAGTACCAGAAGAGCTGTACAAGATTCTGAAAAGCTACTTCCAGAACCGGGTATTGCTCAACGAGACCGAGGGAGGCTTACGTAGCACTTCTATCACGGCCGGTGTATCCACAGGGATCTATCCTGAGCCAGCTCCTTTGGAATATAACGTACGGTGGCGTACTGAGGTTGAGGCTCCCCATGGGCGTCATGATAGTCGGGTTCGCGGACGACATCACCCTAGCAGTCTACGGAGAATCCATCGAAGAGGTTGAACTGAGCGCATCACACTCGATAAGCATGGTGGAAGACTGGTTGCGTAGCAGGAAACTGCAGCTAGCGCATCATAAAACAGAGATGACAACAAAAAATCAGAGCAAGAGGCGTCGGCACATGTTGGTGATTGCATGATACCCTCCAAGAGATCACTGAAGCAATTGGGTGTGATGCTTGACGACAAGCTTAGTTACGGCAAGCACGTTTAATATGCCTGTAAACGTGCTTCAATGGCGATTGGGGCGCTCTCACGAATGATGGCTAATAGCTCGCCGGTGCGTTCTAGCAAATGCAGGTTACTGGCAGGAGTGGCAGCCCGGTATGGGCGTCGGCACTCCGGGTGGAACGCAACGCAAAATTGCTGGAGAGCAGGCACAGACTGATGTGTTTTCGTGTGATCAGTGCGTACCGTACGGTATCTGGAGATGCAGCCTGCGTGTTGGCGTGCATGATGCCTATGGGACTGCTCATTAAGGAAGACGCCGAGTGCTAAGTTACGCAGAGGGACAAGAACGCCCGTAGGACTGCCAACGCAGCCTCCCTACGCAAGTGGCAAAGGAAATGGGACAGCTCAACCAAGGACAGGTGGACACATCGGCTCATTCCAAGAGTTTTCGGATGGATCGACAGACCTCACGGCGAAGTAAACTTTGGTTTGCTGCAGTTCCTCACAGGTCACGGTTGTTTTAGGTGGTACCTCCATAGGTAGATTGCGACGTAGCTCCGGTATGGATCGTCGGGGCGCCAGTGAACCGGAAGCCATCCTCTAACCGGAATCATTGGAGCGACCCAGGCATCCTGCCGATCGATCCGTTCACGGATATCGGAAGCGACTTCCTTATCACATTAGTAATCGGATGAATGATGATGACGGATATGATTATGACGATGATGACGATGATGATTTTCTCAGCGTACTGTGTAGGTAGAATTGTCACTGTCCTGTTATATTTCGGATTAATTCGTCGGTCCAGGACCTCACAATATAGATGCTGCTGCTGAGAGGGTTTCACACAGGGTTGTAGTTGTGGGAGGTCTATATCTCGAACAGGAGGTCTATATCTCCTCACCAACCCAGAAATGCAATTGATTTTTGTATTTCGCTTGTAAAGGTAGGAGAATAGCATCTATGAAGGCTGCTTGTCATTTTCTAAGGAATGAGAGCTTCTATTCTCTGGTAATAAACAGATCCTCTTCACTGGACGAGTCAGCATTCCAGTAGTGGTTTTCAATGTAACCATTCTTACGGTTCTATCATCACCAGGATGGATTTGAATAATTAGTCCCATTTTCCAGCGGTGGTTGATTGTCATCTTGAATGACTATCAATTTTATATTCTATGTCGTTTTTTTTATTCAATAGTATAATATAATTTTAGGCACACTGCTTAAGCTCTAAGAGGCCAAGGGCATTTTCTAATCTTAATTAACGACTAACTTAAAACTAGAATAGTATCATTAGATTATGTCGTCTCGAATTTTCGAAAATCCAGCTTTTAGCTGGCGTTCGGTAGTGGTCGGTGAATTGAATATTGCATGACTTCCAGATGGCGCTATCTATGGCCGCTTCCTTTCGGTTCGTGTGGGACCGCGGGAAACACCCCCAGGCTACGAAGGTCCGGCGGGTGGCCCGCTTGCTGGTCATCGACTGAAGCGTAGGACCGTAGGTGATGTTACGAAGAGAATGAAAAAAAAGTAAATATTGTGGAAACCGAAGTAAATAGGGGGTATGGAAACAAAATGTCTGAAAACTACAGAGATCTAATTAGTTGCCATCGAGATGGTGAAGAGACGGGGAAAGGGGGAACGAAAAGTTAGTGGCAAGATAAAAGATCTTGTTAGTTCCAATGAAGATGGTGGACAGGGATGGGGATCGAGAGAATCGGGCGGATGTTAGTGTCGAACCTGTAGGTGGAGATTATACTTTCTGAGCGAGTTATGACAGATTACACTTGTGTTTGAGGTACTGGTATATAAGAAGCATATAAGAGATATCCCGACTAGCCAACACATCTCGGACCGGAACTTAAACTATGTCGTGATGACGAGTATCTTTTATTAGGTTGAGAAACTCCTTCAGCTTATTTCGAGCACCGACAAAATTGTGGCTTCATTGTCGGAATAAATATTCGAACCTCGACCTCTTTTGGCCACAAAACGACATAATGCTTGCTAAAATCGATCTGTTGACAAATCTGTAACCAGTTCTAAGTGCACTACCTTAGTGCACATTCACACGAATATAGCTACGTAAGCCTTAACAGCCACGCGTCTTGGTGCAGGTCTAATGTAGAGGGGTTCAAAATAGTCAACACCGTTTCGTGAAAACGGGCGAGATATAGTGAAGTTCTGCAATTGTGAAAACCGTCACAGCTATAACCGTCCGACGTTTCTTCTCATCGCACTCAACTGGTTGGAAACAATATCATTTTATCTCACCCACCGTTGGAAATAACGGCTCCCAGTCTAATCGTTGATTATTTTCATCTCATTTGCTCCTGTGATGACGTCGTCCATATACGTATCCTCAAGGATTGCCTGGAACGCGAGTGTATACCGCTCTTGCTCATCTAGCGCTAGTTGTTTTAACGAGCTTGTTTCTAAAAATAGAGCTGGCTTGGTTCCACACGGAACCGTATTCAATTCGTAGGTAGATATCTCATCCGACGGCGAGTTACGCCACAAAATATACTGTAGCGGTCGATCTTGCGGAAAGACATAAATTTATCGACACATTTTTTCAACATCGGGCACTTGCATAATTTGGTTTGTTGGACTGCGTAGAATAATCGACCAAAGGTCCTCCTGTATTACAGAACCTGAGAGTAGCACGTCGTTTAGTGGTAACCCTGTAGAAGTCTTGCACGAAGCATCAAACTCTAGTGGTACTAGAGTCCTTTACTACTGGATGGTGAGACAAATAACAACGTTTATCCGAACCTAGAGTCGCTTCATCAATCGTATGCATGTGCTGAAGATGCAGGTATTCTTTAATGAACATCTCATATTGTTGTTACAAGTGTGTGTCTCTTACCAGCCTACGCTCCGTCCCTTGAAAGCGTCGTACTGTGATATCACTTGATGCACCTAACTTAGATAATAGATCTTCATTTTTGAGTAAGGCGACGGTATACCTACCACATTGATCTCTTTGGAACGTATTCAGAAACAGTTCTTCACAACGCTTCTCTTTGAGCGAAAGTGCCTTTTCTTGTTCAACTTCATCACAAGTCTAAAATCGCGTCATAAGCGATCCTAAATCCTCCGTGATTGACACATTGCAACTCATGCTTAGTGATCGATTGGAATTTAAACATCCACCACACACGACCCAACCGAATACAGACTCATTCAATGTTGGTAGCTGCTGTCCTAAAGGAACTCTTTTCCTGTTTCGAAACAATCGAAGAATGCTTCGATGCCGAGTACCAGATCGACGGCCTTCGATTCGAAGAAGGTCGGGTCAGTTTTGATGCCTTCCGGAATTGTCCATTTATCAGTGCAGATAGTAGTGGTTGGAAGAGTAATAGTAACCTTCGGGAGAACTAATAGGAAATAGGAAATCTATTGCCATAATCATCCTCGATCATAACTATCGCTGTAGCCAAATGAACTTTAGCAACACGTTGATGTGCCGGATTAACCACTAGAACGTCTGTAGCCGCCACGTTGGCTATTTGTATCGTAGAATCATTGGATGGTTCCTTTGACGAAGGATTGTTGCCCTCAGCAACTACCGCAACCTTCTTATCGTGCACTCTTTCTTACCTGAAACACACAAGAGTGTGGTGTCGTGCCTTGCAGTTTCTGCAAGAAAAGTACGGGTGTGTAATGTCAGAGACATAACTGAATGCCGTGAATACGAATAAAACTGACACGATTTGTTTACACTTTAGAATTCGAATTGATAATTGATAGATTGTGTGAATTGCGAAACTTTCCCCCTTTTCACTACTAAAATTTTCAACGAGTTTTGACGTCGATTATCTCATTTCGGATTTGCATATTTCATTGAAAGAAACTATCAAGATGCTGTACAGGATTCATTTCTGACTTTTGGAAGGACCAAATTGTGGAGTTCTCTACGATATTTAGCACAGTTCGGAACATTTATCTCGAACGATTTTCGCACAGCGAAAAGTGCACGAAACGAATCAAATTATTTTGGGTTTTCACTAAACTGATGATTTCTACCTTCGAATTTCAAAGAAGTAATCTTAATAGTTCTTTAGATAACATTAAGAGCCATTAGAACGGCTGATTTTATATAATGTTGTCCACTTTTCGTTTCTTGTTTTCTTTCTTTCCAATTCAAAGCACCAGCAGCTGATGCAATCGTTCTTGCATGAATTGAAACTAGCTTTGCGTACAAACCGACACATACGCTCGCAGTGCCAAATGATGCGAAACTGGTTTAATGCGTCTTCTCGCCTTGACGACCGGAAGCAAATGAGAACTACGACCTGAGCGTTTGAGGTTTTTAATCACGCAGAAGGTCTGCTTTCATTGACGACTGCTCTACCTGACGACTGAAGTCCAAATGAAAGGACGACCTAAGCGTTTGAGGTTTGGCACCACGCAAAAGGTCTGCTTTCATCGACGACTGCTCCACCTGACGATCAAAGTCCAAATGAGAGCACGACCTAAGCGTTTGAGGTTTGGCACCACGCAAAAAGTCTGCTCTCATTATTGACGACCGCTGCTCCCGGCGATTGAAGTCCAAATGAAAGCACGACCTAAGCGTTTGAGGCTTTGTACCACGCAAAAGGTCTGCTTTCATTGCCGACTGCTCCACCTGACGACTGAAGTCTAAATGAGAGTTGCGACCTGAGCGTTTGAGGTTTTTAACCATGCAGAAGGCGCACTCTCCGAAGCTGCTGGTCCCCCGACGTCTGCTTGCATCTAACGCTCAAGAAGAAATGATCGAATTTCGACCACGGTTCCCCTTTTATACGCAGTCAGTTGAAGATATGTGCCTGACTACCTCAAAATCGTCGTCCTTGCGCGAAAAACCCAAGCAAGAGTAAAGAGTTTTCCGCGTTGTTTTCAAAGTTTGAGAAAACCTAAAATTTGAGTTGTTTGTGGTTATCTCACACTGTTCAAAATGTTATCCTAAATTCCTGATCATATTTTTGATGAAATGGTGAAAGAATTATGTTGCTGCCTTTAATACAAGTCGAGATATTCACGATTAAGTTCTGCCCATTCTTCCATAAGGCTAATTTTGAAAAGGCACCCCATAGTAAAGTAAGTCGTATTCACGACAATATTTAGATTGGCACTGGTGCCTATATTCAAGCAATTCCGACAGAGTGAGTGAGTTTTCAGAAAAGTATCCCTATCCGAAACCTCCATTCGCTGAAAGTAACTACATTGATGAAGCGGATCATTTGACGAGTATACGACACAACGTTCCCCAGACGCTTGCGTTGAACTTTTCCTCACGGGTGATATTTTTTCAGGGTGGCAAGTGACCGGAAAACCGGGAAAAAGTCGAGAAGGCTACTTTCCTTCAATGTGGAAGTTAGCTAAAGTTATCCCAGTTTTGAAACCGGGGATAGATCCTTCCTTTTCCAAGAGCTATCGGCCCATCAGGCCCTGTTTAAGCTGTTTGAAAAGTCAATACAAAGGCGAATTCTTGCTTTCGCAGATGAACAGGATATATTACTGGAAGAACAGTTTGGGTTCCTGAAAGAAATATCCACCATCCACCAACTCACAAGGGTTAACAACGTCATCCTGCAAAACAAATCAGTGTCTAAAACGACTACCATGGTAATATTGAATATTGCATAGGTATTCTATAATGTGTGTGTAGCAATCACGTGGTTTCAATTAAAAAGTTTGCTGCCGTCACTTCGATATGGTTGCCTAGCTTATCGATTAAGCTTTCTTTCCCTACCCAAAGTTGGAAGAATGAACATTGGGCGGCTATTTAGAACGCGCCGCTTGCGTAGATGCCGATTGCCTATTCTCTCCAATTCTGTCTCTCTTTGCTGTATCGTGACCTTTGGACTCGCGAAGCGACGATGCGACTTACTTTTCATGTTCTTGATATTCAAACATTGACCCGAAGTTCGTTGATTTGGAGATATGAGACGGTTAGATGTGAACTACTAAAGGGAAAACGAGAATTCGGTTCGGTTCCGAGTAGTCCAATATGGGTTCGTAATGCGATTTCCGGTTTCTTAAATCCAAAATCTCGTATCTGAGGATTAACAGTTTCTCTGATCAATCATTTCAATTTGATCAGTGGAAGAGATCAGAGTGGTTAAATTTGTGTAGTTCGTGTTCGAAACAGGTTAGTCTTATAACATGAGACTTTTTTTTAAAGCAGGCAAAGTTACAGAGTTTATTTCAAATAGGTATTAGCGCAGTTAGGAGATAGTTGAAAGTGCGGAGACTTTGCGTGCAAGTGCGAAGACCATCAAAAGGTAATAAAAAAGGTTAACGTACGGCGTGTAGACAATAGCTTACAATGTCGATCAGCCGTACGACGGCTTTTAATTTCAGATTTTGCGCTTGGTGAAGCTACAACCGCACCGCCAGCAAAGTTCATCCGTCCTCCTGCCACCACGCCTGAACCATCTGCTCGTGACCGTATGGTTAGTTACCATCAAAACGAAGGACACAACGATTCCACGTGTCATCTGCGGCCATCGCAAATTCGCCGCGTGCCGGACTCTGCTCCGTTTTTTGTTGCTGGTATGCTGTTTTGAGGTCCAACACTACCAGCAGTTACCCTTCAACCCGAGGACCTCACCCGGAGAATCTGCGCTAGGAAGCGCAAATATCGACAGCGACACATCTGCGCGGAATTAGTACCGTGCGCAGCAATACGACGTAGCAGGTAGCAGAAAGAAGGCTGGTCGACTTATAAGAGTGAGTAAACGCCTAAATCCCTGCGCAGGGTGATATAAAAGCTCCGATATTATAGTACAGTCCAGAATCTCCACCCGCACTTGCTAGGGCCCTGAACCGGGAAATAAAAATGTAATTTTTCTTTGTATGTAGGAAATGCATTAGGAGTAAGTTAGGATAATATATGTAGTGTGTCGAATTAATGTTCGAATATAGTTTAGTAATTAGGAAATTCGAATAAATGTTCGAATTTAAATAGAAACCGTTAGATGTTTGTTGGTCGAATAAATGTTCGATAGTGATTCACGTTTCTTAAGATTATGTTTTGTCATTTGAAGTAATATTCCGGTAGTTTTGTCTCTTTAAAGGGTCTCTGGTTCGCGGTCGTTTCGTTTATAGTTTGTGTTTTAGTACTCTGGGTTGGACTGCTCGGGAAACAGTCCCCACTCTGGCTTCTTCGCTGGCTATTATTTGGTTGTTCTTAGGGGTTCTGCCAGTGAGGAATCTGCGAGTTGGTTGGGAAAATCGGTTGTCTATTCGCGGATTCGTTAGGTGATTATTAGGGATCGACCTTTGACTCGGAGTACCCTTTGATGTTTGCGTCTTCCGTTTCGTTTTCCCCAAGATTACTGTAATCTGACCCGCTCTGAGGCGGAGTTTCTAGTCGGGCAACCTTGAACGTGACAAGTGGTCCTCGTAAGAGGTGGCGCTTAAGCCACTTGTTCGTAGATCTGGGAAACGATACAGCAGACAGTTCCGTAACACCGTAGTGCACGCTACATTTTGGCGCCCAACGTGGGGCCACGTTTCTAGGGAATTCGGGAAAAAAATCAGATATATATATAGTTTTTTTTTATTAATACTTAAGGTTCATGTTTTTATTTGCATTTGTTTCCATCATACATTTTTTTTGTTGCAATATACTCTATTTTCTAATAATAATTCCTTTTCTAGCTTCTTTAATAAAATTGAGTTCGGTACGTTGTCGGTACATATATAAATATATTTAAAACAATCATAATAGTTGTGGTGGTGTTGTGTTATTTCCATTCTACGTTTATACACTATTTTGATTATGACCAATAAATACCCTCACGCGGATCATCTGACCAATGAGGAGGTAGATTATGAGTTGGTCATACGGGGTAGAACGGGGCAGGTGAAAGATGAGCCTGAAGCCAAATATCGGCTATTGAGGAATTTATTTTATGAAGATGCACGGGAGAATAGAGATTATCCTTCTCCGTATACCATTGATCAGGAATTTGATTACATTTTGGGAAAATTAGAGATTTTGAGGGGAATGTTGGACAAAGGACCCGACGATAGAGTTACGTCGCGTCTAAAACATTTTTTACTGCGAGTAGCGCGATGTAAGACTCCCGATTCGTCGTCCGAACGAATGCAGAGATACGGGCCTTGTTGAACAGAACTAATGGACGGAAGATAACCGAAGGAAAACAGAGTAGAGAGTTGGCTGCCGACACTCGTAGAAGCGATTTGTTGTCCCAACATGAAGAATTAGAAGTTGAGGAGGACATACTGGGAGCGGAAGGACGAGACGACCAGCAAGATCTGACGAAGGGAAATTATGATCGTTTTGGCTCCAATCAAATTGCGATCAAGAAGCAGTTGGAACGGACACCCGAACAGGTGTCACGGGTGGAATCTAGCCAGCAACAACAAGCATTGCTGAGTCGAATCGCTGAACTGGAGAAGGAATTATCGGAGACTCGCTTGTCCGCATCAGTAACTGTAGTAGATAGGCACTCTGAGGGAGAAAATCCAGGGGAGCCACTCGGGTGGCGTTCCTCGAAACCACTTGGCTCGCGAACCGCTAGATCGATGCCGGTTGATCAACATATTAGCCCTCCTACTACCAACCTTCGCCAGATGTCCAGATCCTTTATCTCGCGGAACGCTCGGTCCACGTTCATGGAAGGAGCCATTTATTCTCATCCGGGTATGGACCGTACAAACTTAGATCCTCCGCAACAGTTTCGCAGCGGTTGGTCCTCCGGTTACGTTCGAAGTACTCCAAAAGATCGACCCGCCGAGAATAAAAAATGGGACCCTCCAGCGACTAATAACTTCTGCAAATATGCAGGCACTTCACACCGCGAGCGACGAGATAGTTTGGTTTCAGGTGGCTCGCGAACGTATTCCGAGGACTCCCGTCGGCAGGGCGTTGTATCCTACAACTTGGGCGAATCCTACCGTTATGCTTCGGACGAAAGTACGGATGACGAGAGGGATTGGCGTACCAGAGATCATCAACCAAGGAGAGGTAGAGAAGACCATCGACCACGGAGAGGTAGAGAAAGAGAATGGTACACCGAGGCGGATCAACCAAGAAGACGTAGGGAAAGGCGAATAAGCGATGCTGAAATACAAAACGCCGATCGACGTATGGAAAAGTGGCACCTAACCTTCAGCGGAGATGCTCGTCAACGTCCCTTGGAAGATTTTCTGCATAAAATTCGCCGATTAGCAAAAATGGACCGAGTAGCGGATGATGTACTTCTGCAACGTGTTCATACGATCCTCCGGGGAGCAGCGTACGACTGGTACCTATGCTATTCCGACGAGTTTCTCGATTGGAATGATTTTGAAGAGAAAATAAGGTACATGTTTGGGAATCCCAACAAGGATCAAGGAAACCGCCAAAAAATTTACGAACGAAAACAACTTCGTTATGAAACATTTCTGACTTTCAAAATGGAAATCGAAAGATTGAACAAACTCCTGACGCGACCGTTAGATTCGGACCGAATTTTCGAGGTTATCTGGGACAATATGCGGCCTCACTACCGATCGAAGTTGGCTTGTCGAACGGTACGTGACCTCAAAAAACTGGAATACTATGCGTACCGCATAGATGCACATGACCCAGCGTACCGCCAGACGCGAGAAGGACTATCGCGACCAGCTCATATCAACAGAATCGAGGTTGAAGGAGAAGAGGAGGATTCGTACTCATCTTATTCGGAGACCGAGGAGATAAACGCGATAGGAAGGAGGTACGATCGTGAGCGGAAACGACCCTCGCAACCGCCGCAGTAGCATAGCGTTAACCCAGAAGCAGGGAGAATAGTTCCCTTGTGTTGGAATTGTCGTGCGACTGGACACTTATGGAGACAGTGCAAAGAAGAGAAACGAATCTTCTGCTACGTCTGCGGAACTCTCGGGAAGACGACGACTACATGCGAGAACCACCCCAGAAGTCCACCGACGGACACCAAACGGTTAGTGGGAAACTAGACCAGGAATGCAACGAAGGGAACGATGGCATTCCTACGAATTTGAAAGTTCCCAGTGATTTACCTTTCGATAACCCTTTCCAAAGAGTCTGTGAAGTTAGAGTTCAAACCGAAAGCTGCCCACACATCTCTGTTAAGGTATTCGATACCGATTACGACGCTCTACTGGATTCTGGAGCCAGCGTTAGCGTTACCAATATTAAGGATATCGCGAAACGAAATGGTTTAGAACTAGAACCGAGTCCTTTAAAAATTGTGACCGCTGACAAAACCGTACATGAGAGCCTTGGTTACGTACAACAATTCCCGTTTGCAACAAGGTGAGCCGGATGAAACTCTGGATATCCCTGCTTTGGAGTTGCCGGAAGCTTCGAGAACCACACCGGAAACCATCGAAACAGAGCACGAATTGACACAAGGAGAACGTATACAACTCGTGGAAGCAATTAAGTTGTTCCCGTGTACTACCGAGAATCGGTTAGGGAGGACATCTCTATTACAGCATGAAATCGAGTTGCGAGACGAGGCCAAGCCAATACGAACGCCTTTATACCGTTGTTCCCCGGCTGTACAGGCCGAAATGATAGCAGAACTGGAGAGATATAGATGGATTGATGCCATCGAAGAGTGCACCAGTGAGTGGGCAAGTGCCTTAGTTCCCGTTCGAAAAGCGAACGGAAAGCTTAGGGTATGTCTTGATTTCCGACGAATAAATGCGTGGACCAAAAAGGACTCCTATCCGATGCGCAACATGGGAGGTATATTTCACCGCCTGGGTAAGGCTACCTATTATTCGGTTGTGGATCTGAAGGATGCGTATTTCCAAATTCCGTTGAAAGAGGAATGTCGGGATTATACCGCCTTCAGAACCCCACAAGGCCTATTCCGTTTTAAAGTTTGTCCATTCGGGTTGACCAACGCCCCGTTCACGATGTGCCGCTTGATGGACCGCGTAATTGGATTCGATCTAGAACCTAATGTTTTCGTATATCTTGACGACATCGTAATTGCAACGAAAACATTTAGCGAGCATGTGCGACTTTTGCGCATTGTGGCGGATCGCCTAACCAAAGCAAACCTTACGATTTCTCTTGATAAAAGCCGTTTTTGTCGAAAGCAGGTAACTTATTTGGGTTACTTGCTTACGGAGGACGGAGTGTCGATCGACAACAGTCGCATTTCTCCAATTCTCGATTATGCTCGACCAAGAAACGTAAAGGATATACGCAGGCTGTTAGGGCTTGCAGGATTCTATCAACGTTTTATTCGAGACTACAGCCGAATTGTCGCTCCAATATCTGACCTGCTTAAGAAAGCGAAAAATAGCTTCCGATGGACTGATGCGGCCGAAAATGCGTTTGAGGAACTACGAACGGCTCTTTGGTTTCACCGGGAAAATCCAACAAAATTTTAGTGCAAATTCGGGAAAAAATTTACTAGCCTTAATCTTAGTAACGATTTTCACCATAAGATTTTCCTGATACAACAACCGAACGGTTTTTGTATGGGTTTGACAGCCATTTTCAATCAATAAGAGTTTTCTTATTTGTCATCAATAACAGCACAATTAATGCCCATAATAAAAATAAGGATAATTTTAATGCTTCTGCTGGATTTTTATTTAATTTCAGAATGAGTATGTATAATGGTAAAAGTAACATCAGGTAACTTGTTTAATAAATTTATTAAGAAGGAGACTTCATATTTTTAAGTTCCAGCCAATGATGCCTATAATTCGATCAAAATTTGTCTCAGCAATGTCAAATTGTGACAATACTTGTGTTGTAATCTTGATATTGATTTCAATAGGATTCACAAAATCGACAAAGCTGTCGACTTTCACCTTATTCACCGTTTGCAATAAGTATTTGATTTCCTTCTTTGACGCCTAAAAATGTTTTTTCAGAGTTTGTTTGTGAATCTATGTGTTTCAGAAAAAGGCGGGTGAGTAATGTTATAGACATAACTGGATGTCGTGAATACGAAAACAACTGGCATGTTCCTTAACACTTCCGAATATCAATTAGTTGATCAATTATAAAAATCATGCAAGCATTCCCCTTTTTCACTACTAGAATTTGAAATGATGCACCTAAACTGAAGTTCAGATTAGTTACATTAAACACAATTAAATATTATGAAATAACCAGTATAGATTTTTATAATAAAAATACAGATTAATCTGTATATGTGGCAACCCAGTTTTGCACGGCATACTTCCAAACGACACCCGTTCTAGTATAAAAATTTGTTCTATATCAACACTTTCATTTTTGCATTGCGTGATTCGTAATTGAATGTGTTAGTGATGGTGCAAACTTTGTCTACTTTTATTTGGATAAATCTGATGCTTTTGGTACAAAATAGTAAATTCAATTAATTAAGTGCTTTGAATTGTCATGACCTACACACAGCGAAATGTAAACAAATCTAATCAAACTGTTCTAGATTTGCAATAAACTGAGGATTTTTACCTTTGATTTGCGAAGAAGAAATCCTAATAGTTCTAACTTTTAGAGCCATTAGAACGGATGATTTTGTGTGATGCTCTCCACCGTTGTCCTCTTTTCGTTGTTTTTTCACCAATGCGAACGACTGGCAGTTGTGACGTAATCGCTCTTGTCGGAAGCGAAACTAGCTTTGTAAACGACCCACAATACATCTGCTCGCAGTGGAGATAAAATCCAAGCTGATCCAATTTTTGTTAAAAGGTTTATTTTCACGTGATTTCGTTTATAGCGTTTTCACTGATGGGCGGTCCTGACGGCTATAAAAGTAGCAGCATGTAGATTTTTAATTTCGATTATTTCATTTCGGATTTGCATTTCATTGAAAGAAACTATCAGGGTGCTGTACGGGTTTCATTCCTGCCTTTCAGATGGACCAAATTGTGTAACTCACTACGATATTAAACACTGTTCGGAACATTTTTCTCGAACGATTTGTTGTACAGCAGCAGATATTTTGTTCTCTTCATCAGAACGCGTTCTGATTGGCTGCTGTTGACATGGGTCAAATGAGACAGGTTTTTCAATAGTGTACTATTGAAATACTTCAACGCTGTTGCTATACACGTTCAAGTTGAAATTTTTTTATTCTATTGGTAGTTAAATTATATAAATCTTTTCACAGATCACTGAGCTATGAGCTTTCGAAATACGAGAAACGCAAACGCGCCATATGAATTATCCTCTTTGATACACGTTTTTACCAAACATTTCTGAAAAGTTTAATTTTGAACTATTTGAGATTATGTCACACAACTGAAAACTTTATCATAAAATTGTGATCATATTTCCGATGGCATGTAGCAAAAATTATGTTTGTTCGTTAGATGCAACAAGTGATATTCACGATCAAAAACTCATCACTCTCTCAGAGGGTACATTTTGAAAAGGTGCCCCATACTAAAGTAAGTCGTGTTTACGACAAAATGAAAAGACGGTTCAATAGAACTAATTCTTTCGGTACAACTATTAAGTTTTAAACGGTTCTTTGGTATGAACGGTTTTGCCCGTTTTTCCGTTCTTCGCAATGATCTTCCCGGAACGTTAAAATAATTCTTTCCAGTAGTATGGGGCAATCGATGTTATCATTTAGTAGGTCGAACACGAAGAGTTGTTGAAGGAGTACTTGTCTGTTTTATAAAGTAGGTAGGTTGATGAGAGCACAGAGATTCTCGTAACGAGGTAGTTGAGGACGATTTGTCCAAGGTAGACTTCGAAGTCGGACGAAGCACTTCTACACCCTTTCGATCTGATCGATTTGAACACTGTGATACAGAGCCTAAATTGTAGCTCCATACTCCAGAATAAAAGTACTAGTGCGATAAAACTGTCTTGAGGCAATACACGTCGTTGAAGTTTTGATTGTTTCGTTTGACTAGTCCCAAAACTCAGTTCGGTTTTACATCTCATCCAAGTCAGTCGATAAAACAAAACCGCTTACGTTCGGGACAGAAGAAACCAAGTACAGTATTGTGTAGTGAAAAAGAGAACGACCTCGGAATGAGTGAACCAAACGAACAAAAGCTACCGCCGACACGAAAGAATACAATTGTACAGGCAGTGCAAAATTCGACCTTCGATACGAGAACTTGAAGGTTTGTTTAAGGAGCAAATGAATCTTGACATTAAACGTGTGCATTTACTTCAATGCAATAAGACGAATAATGTTGTTTACATCTAGTTTTATAAAGAGTTGGATGCAATTCAATTCGCAAAAGACAATAACAATGTGCACTATGTGGAACACGAGAACATTAAGTACAACATTCCAGTATATATGGATGATAGTGCTATAGAAGTGCGTGTGCATGATCTTCACTCAAGCGTCACCGATTCTTATATTCGCAAAACTATGTCCCAATACGGAGAGATTCTCTATCGAAAAAGAAAAGTGGAAGAATTTTTTCCCCGGTATTCTAAATGGCGTACGTTTATTACGCATACGGTACCTTCTTATGTGATTTTCGGTCAAGATACAAGAATTCCGTGCAAATCACTTGTCAATATTGCCAAAAAGCTGTTCACTACGGTAAGCCATGTGATAAACTGGACAAGGAGACAACTACACCAAAGGACAACGTTGCTTCCTCCACACAAACCCCAAGTAACCCCAGTACACCTGTGACAGCCGCCAACAACAATGAAGCATCACCTTCAACGAAACCATCAGTATCCTCTATAGAACAAAGTACACCGGCTGCAGTTAACAACTTACCCTCCAACCAACCAACAATTGCAACCAATATACAACAAGGTGCATCTACAGCAACTAACAAGAAGACGGAAATCGACAACAATACCATCGATGCGGCAATGGATGACGAGACGAACCACGAACAAACTGCCCCTCAATCCTCGCAGGAGGAAAATGGAAGCTCCTCTCTCTAGAAAATGGGTGACAACGAGATCCAAAACTCAAAAAAAATTATTTAAAAAATCGGCTCATTCTTACATTACTTTCAATGACGAGATCGTTCATGAATAACACGACAAGAAGTGGTCCGAGATTTATTCATTGGGGTGCACCCGAAAAAACGTGAAATGAATCCGAGAGTACAGATCCGATTCGTACGGAGGCACTACGGCCCGTGAGATATGACAGAATCCAATTGATTAACCAATCAGGAAATCCACTTTGTCTCAATTTTTTCACAGCGAACTGATGAGGAACACGATCGAATGCTTTTGAAAAATCAAAATACACCTCATCGATTTGTTGTCGTTTTTCAAGTTTGTCAATCAATGAAGAAACGTAGCTCAATAAATTGGTAGTAGTAGACCGCTTTTTGACAAACCCATGCTGATCGGTGGTGATAATGTGCTATACTGATGGGTAAAGAACATCCAACATCCTGCGTTTAATTACTTTTAGTAAACAGCTGTAGCAGCCCTAATTTTATCATAGATTAAGATCAGGCCGAAATCATATCAAAAGATCTTTCAATAACATAATTCACTATACCGTAGCTAGTACAGATAGTATATTAGGGAATTTTTTTACATTCCTCACGGAAGCCTATTTCAACATATTGCATTAGTAAGTAAAACCAGTGCAGCGAAACGAGGAAAACATGCCCAGGCAAGTTAATTCATGAGGTACCCAACCGACACACAGCGGCAATGATATATATATATATATATATATATATATATATATATATATATATATATATATATATATATATATATATATATATATATATATATATATATATATATATATATATATATATATATATATATATATATATATATATATATATATATATATATATATATATATATATATATACACACATATATATACATATATATAAATATATATGTATAATAAGTATATGTGGTGTCCAACGGCAAATTAAACATCGAATTTTACCTTCTTTCATTCTTTCAATACTAAAGTTATTGAAAGCTTGGGAATCGAAGTTGAAACCATTCATGGAATTTATTTCATCGCTGGAGCATATTTGTCATTCCAATGCACCGGCGAACAATTAAATTTTTAAATTTACTTCACAGTTCTTCATCCCAGTTATCCGACTTGTTTCTCTTCCGTGAAAAACCCGTCTACAATTGATCTGGTTCTAACAGATCAGAATCACATTTATTGTGAACCGATTACACATGCTGACTTTGACTCAGATCATCTTCCTGTAACATTCAGACTTTCCAACGAAGCTATAATTAATCCAATTAGTTCTATATTCAACTATCATAGAGCTAATTGGTTGGATTACAGATCTCACATTGAAAATCATGTGGATCATGAAACTATTTTATACAATTCTGCGGACATCGACACAGCAATAGATAATTTGAATCATTACATTATCGAAGCTATAAATCTTTCAGTTCCCAAAGCTCAAAATGAAATAAATTCTCCTATCATCGATGACAATCTTCAACTGCTCATTCGGTTGAAGAATGTTCGTCGACGACGATATCAACGTTCTCGTGATCCCTCTATGAAAAACATAGTTAAGGATTTACAAAACGAAATTAAACATCGATTTACTCTTTTGCGAAATGAAAATTTCGCTAAAGAAGTTAAACAAATTAAACCATATTCTAAACCTTTCTGGAAACTTCCTAAGGTTCTTAAGAAACCTCAGAAACCAATTTCTGCTCTCAAGGAAGGAAATCAAATACTTCTTACAAATGGCAAAAAACTCAAAAGCTTGCTCAGCAGTTTGAGAGTGTCCGCAATTTTAATTTAAACGTTGTGAGTCCTATTGAAAATGAAGTCTCACTGAAATATAATCATATTTCAACTCAAGTGTTATTACAAAATGACATTATTGAGACGAATTTTGATGAAATTAAGTCAATCGTTAGGAAACTTAAAAACATGAAGGCTCCTGGTAATGATGGAATTTTTAATATTCTTATTAAAAATCTTCCCGATGTTGCCTTGAGACTCCTGGTTAAAATTTTCAACAGGTGTTTTTCATTAGCTTACTTCCCAAAAAGATGGAAAAACGCTAAAGTAATCCCTATCCTCAAACCTGACAAAAACCCAGCAGAAACATCAAGTTATTGACCAATTAGTCTTCTATCAGTAAACTTTTTGAAAAAAAATATCTTGTTGAGAATGATGCCACATATAAATGAGAATTCAATTTTTTTACTAGAGCAGTTTGGATTTCGTCATGAACATTCCACTACTCATCAACATGTAAGAGTAACGAACATGATAAAAGCAAATAAATCTTCTGGGTTATACACTGAAGTTGCTCTTCTATACATAGAAAAAGCATTCGACAATGTTTGGCACAAAGGTTTAATAGCAAAAATGTCTGATTTCCAGTTTCCTATTTATTTTATCAAAATGCTTCAAAATTATTTAACTGATCGTACTCTTCAGGTTAGCTATCAGAATTGTAAATCTGAATTGCTACCCGAACGAGCAGGTGTTCCGCAGAGTTCGAGCGTAGCTTGTATAATATTTTCACATCTGATCTTCCAAATCTACCCGTTGGTTGTCAGAAATCGCTATTCTGTGACACACAAGCCTGTTAGCCACAGGTAGAAATCTAAGAGTGATCTGCAGTCGCCTACAAAGAAGTTTAAATATTCTCAGTGATTATCTGTCAAAATGGAAAATTAAACCAAATGCTGCAAAAACGCAACTAATTATCTTTCCTCATAAGCCAAGAGCTTCTTTCCTTAAACCAAACAATAATCACATTCTCAAATTGAATGGCTTAGAATTAACATGGTTTGATCAAGCTAAATACTTAGGTTCAACGTATGACCAAAATCTCACTTTCATGGATCACATTGAAGGAATCCAGTCAAAGTGCAATAAATATATTCAATGTTTATATCCTCTTATAAACAAAAATTCTAAGCTCTGTCTAAAAAACAAATTGTTAATTTATATACAAATTTTTAGACCAGTCATGCTTTATGCAGTACCAATTTGGTCAAGTTGTTGTTCCCCAGGAAGAAAACGCTTCAAATGATTCAGAATAAAATTCTGAAAATGATTTTGAAGCGTCCTCCCTGGTTTAGTACAAATGAGTTACACAGACTCACAAATATAGAACCATTAGATTTAATGTCACATAATATTATAAGTAAGTTCCGACAAAAATCGATGCAACCTTCAATTGAATCGATTCGCTCTCTGTATTAGTTAGTAAGTTAGTATATAAGTTCCTTTCCCCATTATACAATACAAGTAGGTTTAGAATTTTCCCTACACAAAAATCACAGAATTGCGGAAGCAAATGATGCCTTCATGGTAATAACCAAATCATGTATACCTTATGATCTAAAAAGAACCGAAATTTTCGCGCTTGTCCAATCGGTTAACTTTTATTCTCTCAAAGTTGGCAACACTTTTATACACATTCTGTCAAATTTTGACGCATATCGTGCGATTAGTTTTTGTTTGGCGTCTATACAAAGAAGTTGAAAAAATTTCGTGTGGCGATTTTTATAATGGATGAAAATTTAGAACAACGTGCGTGCATCAAATTTTGTGTTGCAAATGGATTTAAGTGTTCCGAAACGTTGAAAATGTTAGAAAAGGCTTTTGGTGAATCGTGTCTAGGAAAAACACAGGCATACGAGTGGTATAAACGCTTCAAAGGTGGTCGTACAAGCTTGGATCATGATGAGATCCCTGGCCGCCCAACAACATCTGTTACTGAAGAAAACATTGAATCGGCGAAACAAATCGTGTTGCAAAATCGTTCTGTATCGATTAGAGAGATTGCTGTGTTGTTGGGCATCTCTTATGGATCAGCCGAACACATTTTTACTGATGTTTTGGGTTTAAAACGCGTCGCTTCTCGGCTGGTGCCAAAAAAGCTGAATTTCATTCAAAAACAGCGTCGTGTTGATGTGGCCAAAGAGATGATTTCCAACGCAGATAGCGACCTAACATTCATCGAATGCATCATAACTGGTGATGAGGTGTGGATCTATGAATATGACGTCGAAACCGCACAAAAATCGACCGAATGGCGCTTCGAAGGCGAGCCGAAACCATCAATTTGCAAACGCCTCGTTGTTTCCGGCCGAGCGGTGGCGGGAGAAAAATAACGAAAAGGGATGTTTCTTTCTGTTTTGAATGGAAACTTGTAACTCTCTGTGTTAATAAACCTTTTTTCCGTATTTCTTCACTTCTATTTCGTCTCAATTAACTGGCTACACTCTTCAATACAGTCTTGGATCAATTTAATATCGGAACTTTTACACTTTTCGTTCTGCTTTTGCCGTGATCTACCTACAGAAGAAGTTAATTGATTGACTGTTTCGGTTATCGCGTATTACACTACTAACGACTAACTACTAACGACTAACGACTTGTCTACGGGCCGACGCCCGAGACTAACGGATATTATCCGCGTGCACTCTGAGACTGACTGGCTAACCGACTGCCTCTAACTCTTCCCAACTATGGGTTTTTAAGCTCCAAACATTTTCTTTCGGGTGAAGCCCGATGATTTCAGTACAAGCCGAGCTTGTGATTCTAAGTAGAAAGTTCATTCGACTTTCTCCCGAAGTTCTACCGAAAGCCGAGACTACTGTCACTATGTCAATGACAGTGCCCGGTGCCCGTGAAAAGATATTTTTGTTTTTACTCGCCGCGTTTACGCTGACGTGAAGGCTTGCCTGAAAGGTGACGAATTTTTCCGTCACGATTGGGTTGCTGTTCTTGCAATGTTGTTTTTCCTTCACGGCCACAAAAATCGCAGCCGCGGTCAACATTTAAATGAAATTATCTTCAAAATGTAAATGTCATGTACCAATCTAACGTTTAAAATAAAGAACCGATGAGATTTTGCAAATTTTATGCGTTTTATTGTTTAAAAAAGTTCTCAAGCTCTTAAAAAATCACCCTGTATTAAAACTACTTTCCAATTTGCTGGAAAGAAGCTTCAATAACGTAGTTCCATTAGATACCCTAAAATACTTCAATTCTCAACTCTCGATGTTCTTTTGGACATGGAATTCTTAAAGCTTGAATAAGTTAAAAAAAGTACGGGTGTGTAATGTCCGAGACATAACTGGATGTCGTGAATACGAATATGACACACTTTATTTATGCTTCCGAGTTCGAATTGGTAGTTCATCGATTGTTTGAATTGTGCAACTTTCCCCTCTTTCATTACTAGAAATTTAAACGATGCGCCTAGACTAAATTACAGATTAGTTACATTAAAAATTCTGAAACGCAATTAAATATTATGAAATAAGTAGTATAGTTCTTTATAATAAAAAAATGGTGGCTCTGAAAAGAAATTTTTATGAAAGCGTTCGTGATGAAGAGTGACGATTTGAGTTAGTTCAGCACACAGACTCTGAATTCTAAACCTATATTCCAGAACTAAGCTCTAAATTTTGAAGACGATTTTTCGCCATGACTACCAAAATGGATTTTATAGATTACAGTAAAGTAAATTTCCGCATAATTCTTTAGGAGTATTATTATGGTTCTAAAAAGAACCGAATAGAAGAAGTCTGGAATAAAGAACTGGATCCTGAGTTCAAGAACTAAATTTAGAACCAATAACAGACTCAGAATCCAGTTTCAATTCTAGAATTGCAATTTCGAAACTCAAATTTGCTCCGGAATACAGTTTCAGAATCCAGTTGCAGCACGCAGGCTCTGAATTCTAAACCTATATTGCGGAACTAAGATCTGAAAATTGAACTTCTCGTTACGACTACCGAAAACCAAATGGTTGCAGGTGCTCTCTCCGTCGCTGCTGGTTTAACTCCCGCGACGGCAGTCTGCTCGCCTTGAAGGCCAGCAAGCGAATGAAAGTTGCGACCCGAGCGTTTGAGGTTTTAACCACGCAGAAGGTGCTCTCTCCGTCGCTGCTGGTTGATGGTTTAACTCCCGCGATGGCAGTCTGCTCGCCTTGATGACCAGCAAGCGAATGAGAATTGCGACCTGAGCGTTTGAGGTTTTAACCACGCAAAAGGTGCTCTCTCCGTCGCTGCTGGTTGATGATTTAACTCTCGCGATGGCAGTCTTCTCGCCATGAAAGCCAGCAAGCGAATGAGAGTTGCGACCTGAGCGTTTGAGGTTTTAACCACGCAGAAGGCGCTCTTTCCGTCGCAGCTGGTTTAAATCCCGCGATGGCAGTCTTCTCGCCTTGATGGCCAGCAAGCGAATGAAAGTTGCTACCTGTGCGTTTGAGGTTTTAACCACGCAGAAGGTGCTCTCTCCGTCGCTGCTGGTTGATGGTTTAACTCCCGCGATGGCAGTCTGCTCGCCTTGATGGCCAGCAAGCGAATGAAAGTTGCTACCTGAGCGTTTGAGGTTTTAACCACACAGAAGGTGCTTTTTCCGTCGCTTCTGGTTTAACTGACGCGATGGCAGTCTGCTCGCCTTGAAGGCCAGCAAGCGAATGAGAGTTGCGACCTGAGCGTTTGATGTTTTAACCACGCAGAAGGTGCTCTCTCCGTCGCTGCTGGTTGATGGTTTAACTCCCGCGATGGCAGTCTGCTCGCCTTGATGGCCAGCAAGAGAATGAGAGTTGTTACCTGAGCGTTTGAGGTTTTAACCACGCAAAAGGTGCTCTCTCCGTCGCTGCTGGTTGATGGTTTAACTCCCGCGATGGCAGTCTGCTCGCCTTGATGGCCACCAAGCAAATGAGAGTTGCTACCTGAGCGTTTGAGGTTTTAACCACGCAGAAGGTGCTCTCTCCGTCGCTGCTGGTTGATGGTTTAACTCCTGCGATGGCAGTCTGCTCGCCTTGAAGGCCAGCAAGCGAATGAAAGTTGCTACCTGAGCGTTTTAGGTTTTAACCACGCAGATGGCGCTCTCTCCGTCGCTGCTGGTTGAAGGTTTAACTCCCACGACGTCTGCTTCCATCGAACGCACGAAAAGAAGTGATCGATTTTCACCACGGTTCCCCTTATATACACATTCAGTTGAAGATATGTGCCTGACTACCTCAAAATCGTCGTTCTTGCGCGAAAAACCCAAGCGAAGGTAAAGAGTTTTCCGCATTATTTTGATATTTTGAGAAAACCTAATTTTTGAGTAGTTTGTTGTTATCTCACACTGTTCAAAATATTATCCTAAATTCCTGATCATATTTTTGATGAAATGGTGAAAGAATTATGTTGCTACCATTAATACAAGTCGAGATATTCACGATTAAGTTCTGCCCATTCTTCCATATGGCTAATTTTGAAAAGGCACCCCATAGTAAAGTAAGTCGTATTCACGACAAAACTGAACATTGACTATTTTGACCTGTTCTAAAAACCGGGAATTTTTGTCTCGCGCACCGGGAAACCTGAGAAAAAAACGGGAAATTGAAATCGCTAATACGCTTGCCACCCTGTTTTTTTAATTTTGGTCGTTATTGCTATGGCTGAACACCCCTAGTGTCAGCACCCCTTGTTGGCAAGCAGTCCAATACCTGAAGCCTACGCCGCTGGAAGTCAAATGTATCTGTCAGTGTATCAGTTTCATGGCTGAGAACTCTTTCCAGCTTCTACGAGTGACGAGGTCTAATCTTGTAGTGAGGATGTTCATCAATAGAAGATCCTTGTAATCGACCGATTGAATGATTTGATCTAACGTTTGTTCAGTTCTTTCAACTCCTTCAACGAGACTATGTAGATCGATAACAGATTCCTTTGCAAAAAGACAGGCAGGTTGAAGAAAGCTTGTACTTGACGTCGTTTCAGCTGCTTACTATTGTTGTACTGTTGCCACTTGATAGTTGGCCTTGGTAATCTGAAGAGGGTCGATAAGACTTTTGGGCTCACCTTGCAGACACCCTATCAGACAATGGAATTTCTTCACTTCGGGCAATTCCGGTTTCCAGAGGATGAGTGATGTAAATAGTTCCCGGAAGCTCAGCCACTCATCTATGTTTCCGTCGAATGACTGCAACTTAATTTGTGATTAGCCGGACGTGATCGATTGCTCCAACACATTCGGTTCTTGTAACTCCTTAGCCTTGTCAACTACAAAGGATTTGATTTCGTATTACCAATCACTGAGCTCCATGCGCTCTTTTCCAAAGCACTGCCTTCAACATTATAATCATCGTGAGCAAAAATGTCAACGTTTCCTTGAAGGCTTGCGCGAATCGTAAATATCATTGAAAGATAATTGAATCTCCTTTAATCTAGCCGTTAACGCCCGTAATGATGGTGGCCTTTTAGCCGTTGTGGTACCAGCAGCAGGCATGATGTTTGGTGAAAATAAAAAAAAAAACAAAGAAAAAGACGATGTAGTGCTCTGCGAGATGACCTAGCTTTGCTAGGTATATACTGTGTAAATTATCCACGAAAACAGTATTTGCGCTATACAACAGTGTTCTTTTCGACAATAAATGGCATCCTAAAACATATATGTAACAAAATATGATTGCCAAGAGGAAGTTTAATGTGATACCAAATAAAGTCGGTTTCGCGGGCAACTCACCTAGAGAAATCAACTGCGGCGCAAGACTACGGCGAAGTAAATTGATTCCAACTCCTAGTTTAAAGAAAATGCCCAAAAGGCATTCAAGGCTCAGTAAGTTTAGGCAAAGTCAAAGAAAATACCATTCAATTACAATTGTGTATTTCCTGTACCCAGCTTTAATAGAAAACGTACCACCGGTCCAGCGATTCGAGCATCAATGAAGTATTGTCAAGTTATGGAATCCTGAAGCGTTGTTGACCAATTGATCCGTCAGTGTAATCCAATAGCAATGGCGGTTCCGACCAAAGCGACGCCAATTCCAAGGCACGACTAAGTTGTTCAGCAATCTATTGTTCTTTATGGTCCAGTGCGATGGCAGCAACAAGCGTCGTTTTACCATTGATGGCGTCAGTATCATGCAGAAACATTCCTAGACTTCCTTACTTTTGTAGGCCCCAAATCCGGTCCCTTATGGATTCTTCGATAGGGGTGAGCGGTAGATATCAAAATCCCAACATCGAACGAAGATCAGTCTCACTCTTTTCAACCTTCCTTATCACACCAGTAATCGGATGAATTATGATGACGGAAGTGATCATGACGATGATGATGATGACGATAGGTAGAATTGTTACAATTACTGTTGAGTTTCACACAGGGTTGTAGTTGTGGGTGGTATATATCTCGAACAGATTCAATGTTATATTTGCTAGAGTTCAATTGAGTATCACTCTTCGAGTTGCTGGAGCGTTGTAATTATTGAGATGAAATATTTTCTGTACGGTAGTTAAAGTGTAATCGTGGCGGTTGTGTGTAGTTGTATGTGTATATCATGTACAGGGTCCGCCATGTAACTTTTTTTTAAACATGCAATAAAACACAAACGGTTCATCCGATTTCAAAATTTATTTTTTCATATTAAAGTACAATCCTTCCGGTTAGTTGTGGAATATAATTTCATTCAAATGGCTGCCTCGGCTGACCTTGCAGTACGCCATGTAGCATGATAATATTGACCCGACTAACCCAAACGAAATACTTTCCCACATTCCAGCATTCACACGATCTCTAACCAATCCTTCTCTGATCACAGATCATAAACCAAAACCGAACATGCACTAAAATCCCAAACACCAATCCTTACATCCTTCATCCTTCAAGTACCATGCATTCAAAATAGTAACAGGTCGTAAAAACACTTGACGATCGTTACATTTCCCAAGAGCCAGCAATATGGTTCACATTAAGTTCCCATGCTAGCCGGCTGTGTTGCAACATATGCTGCACACGGCGAGCTGTCCATCAATGTCAACTTCCCTTTCTGAGCAGCCTAGATAGCCGTGTAGTGTCGGTAGCGGTTTCCCAACTGGCTAAGAATAATGCTACGGTACACCTGTACCGGTGGTATAAGTCCACGAAACAGGTAAGCCGTGTGACATCCGGCGGAATTATTTTCAACCAAGAATTCATCCACTGGTTTCCTGTTCCATGTCGTAAAAGGCCACAAAAATAGGAACTCCTAAGTCAAGGTGTATTTCCGTGCCGAGGACTGAATGGCTGCAGGAGGTTAAACAATGCAGTCGTGAACGGAATATCTTGGAACCTAGTCGCTGATGGTTTGTTAGGGAAACGTAATAACCTTGGATTTTCGACTTATGGTTTTGCCGACGATTATCATATATTGATGACCGGTATAAGCATTATCACTCTCTTTGATTTAATGCAGCAAGCCCTGCGATCTGTTCAACAATGGTGTTATCTGGTTAGATTATCTGTAATTCCGGGCAAAATATCAATGGTGCTTTTAACTTATCGTAGGATAATCACAGGAGCTCGTCCATTACAGTTCTTCGGTCACTGTGGTTGATCAAGTTAAATACGTCGGGGTTGTTTTGGATTCTTGACCAATTGACTGAATTGGTCTGCTCACATTGACTTCAGGATTAAAAAAGCTTGCGAGGCTTTCGGCCAATGCAGACGAGCTTTTGGAAAGTCATGGAGACTCAAACCCAGATACATTCAATGGATCTACACAACTATTGTTAGACCAATTTTAGCATACGGATGTCTTGTATGGTAGCAGAAAGGAGAAGTTACGACAGTTTAGTCAAAGCTAAATCATCTCCAAAGTATGGTCCTAATAGCGATGACAGGAGCATTCACGACAACCCCTAATGCTGCTCTAGAGGCGCTACTATGCATTAAACCACTACAAGTGTTCCTAAAACAAGAAGCATTATCTCTTGCTCACCGTCGTAAGGTTACAGGGCTTTGGAACAGTAATGGGTTACTATGCTTATGCTTATGCTACCAGCCACACTCGCTTGTGGTCTCAAATGGTTACCTGGGATGAGTATTTATTCGCTCCTAGTGACCTAACTCTCACATGCAGTTTTTCTTTCAAAACATTCAATGTGAGCTATCCTCTTCGTGAGGAATGGTTGTCTGGTTATTTGGAACGACAACTTGATGAACACATAGTTTGTTATACAGACGGTTCTCTGTTGAATGGTCGTGCTGGTACTGGTGTCTACTGTCGTGAAATGAGGCTAGAGCAGTCTCATTTACTTGGTAAATACTGTACTGTTTTCGAAGCAGAAATCTACGCGATTCTGTGTGGAATACAATCGGCAATGATGAGTTGGCTAGAGCTGGTGCAACGAATGATTTCGTTGCTCCGGAACCAGCTTTACCACTTTCAACTAGTTGGATAAAGCACAAGATTCGTTGTTGGGCTGCATCCAAACATGCCAACAAAAGGATATTCTCTCGTTTCTCACCCAATGTGATAAGGAGCTATAGTCAGAAGGGTTCATTGTTCTTCTTGTAGTGAATAAATCCTTACTGTATTCACCTTAAATAGGGATTAGCAGATTGTTTGGCATCCTTAATGGGGTACCGAATGTTACTGCGTATCAGGAGTCATCATTCACACCAATCTAGTAGCAGACGAAATCTTATTGTTCATCAGCTCAAGCTGTAAAGCGTAATTATTTATTTCAGTTGGAACAAAGGTTTTATAAAGAAGCTTACATATTGGTGTGGTTCTTAAGTGTTAGGTTAAATTCACTCCTAACAATGAATCCGAAACATTAAATCCTACAAATTATTTTATTATAATTCTTCACTTTCTGTTATATACCTACGAGAAATCGCTTATTAAATATACATTATAATCTCTGACCGACAAATGACTCGATATGAGCGACGATGCGGTCATCGCGCTTGGATATAACACAGGAAACTGTCGCCGTTTTATCTCTCAGCGAATCTCGTGTAGTTGCAGTGTTGTCAGAGTTGCCTGCTTGGTGACACCGAATTTACTTCTGCTCGTACATACTGCGAATCGTTCTGCATTCTTCCGGGAGTGCAGAATGGTGTTTACTTCTGCTTCCACTAAATGTGATCCCCAGCAGATTGTTCAGCATCCCTTAGGGGTGCAGAATTTACTTCTGCTTTTTTGTGGTTTTGTGTCGTCAATTTTCCCCATCCTAGTCCAAACCTTACCATTTCCCTTCAACCCTTCCCTCTTATATATCGGGAAAATGATGCTAAAAACAAATTGATGGCAAGGCACAAATCTCCAAATATAAAGGGGAACGTGCCATTTGAGCCAATTTGTTCTGATTCCTGATTCCCATGCTAGCTGGCCGTGTTGCAACATATGCTGCACACGGCGAGCTAAGTCAACTTCCCACACTATCCGCCGATGCGACATTTCTTTCCCTTGCGTAATGCACTAGAGGCTCAATCGCCTTCTTTTGCATTGATGCACCAATCGATGTTCTCTCTCTTTTTCCTCTCTCCCGCTAACAAGTTATTGAACGAAAGTATTGTAACTGGCTCCTCCCACCTTTATGTACGTAGAACAGGCAGTAGGTTAGTTTAAGTTTAGAACCTTTCAATAAAATCAATCTTGGAAAAACAATCGAAGTCGAAGGTGGTAAACCTTCAGATGTTTCTTTAATTAACGAACAAAAAAGAACTAACAGCCATACGGTCGGTCCAGTTTTTTAGTACATTTTCGATTGTATGCAGCTTTATTTCAGTTATGGCTGCACGAATGTTGTCCTTCAAGGTTTGAATTGTATCTGGCTTGTCCAAATAACACTTATCTTTGACAGCCCCCCAAAGATAATAGTCTAACGGCGTCAAATCACAGCTCCGAGGCGGCCAAACGAAATCCGAATTTCGACTGATAATTCGATCTTCGAAGACTGTGCGCAGAAGATCGCTCGTAGCATTGGCTGTGTGGCACGGAGCGCCGTCTTGTTGGAACCAAATAGTGTCCAAGTGGCGGCGGCTCCTGCTTCATTTTCGAAGAAAAATAGCCCAATGATGCCACCAGACCAAATACGCACCAAATCGTCACTCTCTGAGGATACATCGACTTCTCCATGGTAACGTGCGGGTTTTCCGTCCCCTAGATGCGACAATTTTGCTTATTAACATATCCGCCGAGATGAAAATGTGCCTCATCCGAGAAGATGATTTTTTGGCAAATTACCATGATTTTCAAAATCAAACTGCACTATTTTCACGCGTTCCTCAAGCGTATACACAACCATTTTCATTCAGCGGAAGGATAAAACTAAGTTTCTGTCAAATCAGAAGTGACATTAAGGTTATTAATGTCGAAATAACCGCTAGTTAAAAAAAATGCTAGATTGTGGACCCTGTATATATAAAATTTTATTGGCAGTAATGGCTTACGAGTTTCCTAATGCTTGTCATTGGGAATGCTGAAAATTCGGGGAAAACATTACGAGACAAGATGGAATTTAGAGACCAAACAATGGTTCTTACAGAAGTTGTTCATGAAGGATTCACTGGTTTGTCGGGATTATTCCACTAGTTTGACTATCTATCAGGAATATCCATTAAAAATTAATTAGAAAATTAGACCGACGGGTAAACAAAACCATTGTTTCTCGACTCCAACATTACTTACTTCGGGTCGAGAGATGTCGAACCTCTGATAAATAATCAGTGTGGATGCGAAATGAACTCAATGATTTTATAGAGCTCATTCTAGAAAAATCTCGAGGCAAACGTGTTCCTCGATATCTTGAGAGTCATATACTAAATCAGGAAACAAGCGGGCGTTCCTTACTCCACACAAGTGAGACATTTATATCATTCGAAGAACGCATGAAGAACATAAGCTACCGCTCGATCAATCCAAAGGAGATTTGGTGTTCGATTAAGGTTTACGAGTAAGACAGCAAATGCTAAACCAAATCGCCGGGTTGGAAATAAACATCGCGGTGGTCGACTTAACCAAGCAAGGGATTGCAGCAATAAGCAAGGAAGAAGTTTCTAGTGACTCAGGTGAATAGTGTGGAAGAGATGTAGGGTATTCGCGCTCCCTGACTTACACAAGTTACTGCGAAAATGAATCTGGGTTAGATTTCTATACAAAGGGTAACCACTAGTCTGACAACTATCAGTTGCATGCAAATTCCAACAGACATCCTAAATTAATCAAGGTTGAGAGTTTCGAGAATGCAAGATGTTACCCTAAAGATGGAAGCTTTTTTCCCAATCGTTCTCCAACAGTACATGAAGCCTTTGAGATGAGGAACGAAAGTTGGGGGCGTCTTCATTTTCAAATGGAATCGATGTAATCATTCGCTAAAGTTGTTGAATCAAGTCTGGCCACATCGATCCTAATGATAGCGGAATGTAATATTACCTAGAAATATTATTTTGTTTTCGTGAAACTTATTTCAACGTATCGAGAAAGTGCTTTTGTCTCGGACAGACGGGAATGTTGTGGTCCTCGAAAATTACTCACGAAAAGACGGAATGAGAGAAACTTTCCGATATATTTACACAGTTTGCAGATTATGCTATAGATTAGAGGAAAGCCCTTGGGTATTTTTGTTTGTGACCAGGATGACCTTCATAAGAACGAGCAAACACAAGTCAATCGAGCTGGCAGTAATAACTAATATTGAGTAAAGCTTTCGTATTCCGAATGAAATCCGCGGGAAAGCTAGAGGACAGGTGGGACTGTCTGTCGAGATTAGTTCAGTATTCTTCTCCGAGATCTAGATTGAAGTGGTATTGTGCTATTCGTAATCACCCAAATATTTGTGAATATTTCCCTTTCGGTAATGTTAGTGTTGTTACACTACATCGAGTCTTTATTGTAAGTTAGTACCTAACCCTGTGATCTATTAGATATAGTCTGCTACGTATTATTTTGTTACTTCTGGGCACACTGCATAAAACTACCAAATTGTGACGGATACACATTCACAGTGTAGAAGCGAAAAAAGCCGAACGGAAAGAAACTGAATCGGAAACAACTTACGCTGTGGTTAGAAAGTGACCTCGTCTCGTCTGAAGTTATAATCAAAATTTATTATTCTATTTATAATCGTGAGTATAATAACAATGAACTTTTAAATTCTTATAAATAACTACGAGAATAGAATTCAGTTCCAGAATAAGGTTAAGCCAATATATATATATATATATATATATATATATATATATATATATATATATATATATATATATATATATATATATATATATATATATATATATATATATATATATATATATATATATATATATATATATATATATATATATATATATATATATATATATATATATATATATATATATATATATATATATATATATATATATATATATATATATATATATATATATATATATATATATAAATATATAAATATATCTAATAAGTAACTGCCACAAAGTATGGTTTCATCTAGCAGCAGCTTACGATTGAAACAGTTAGTAGAAGAACGCGCAATTCAGCAGTGCAAACTGGAAGCCGAAAAAAAGAGCCATATAAGCCGAGTAAGACAGCGCAGTAAGCAGTGACGTGTCCAACACTGGGTCGAAAAACAAGAGATGAGGGATGTGACCGATAGATCAGATGTTGCTGTATATGTATCAACGATTACCTGGCGAACAAGTAATTCTTAACCGGTGTCTCTCTTCATTGGCGATGAATCAGTAACTAGTTATAAGTAATTCACCATCACTCGAAAAGTCTAACTATATCTAATAGTAGCCCTGTTCAATCGAATGGGAATATTTTGAATAGTTCTACAAGGCAACTAGAGTCATTAAACCTTACCTGTGATTGAAAGTTCCCTGCATACGTTACATCCCCCATACAGTGGGAAAGAAATGATGATCCATCTATGATATTTGTCTTGAATATTGCAACATTTGGTTCCACATGCTCCCCCGCCTCAGCACAGTATATTAATAATCGAAATGCGGCTAAGTTTGCGAACGTGTGTCCAAAAGCTATGGAGGATATTCACTCTTGTTCTTGTTTACGGCCGTATGCGATACGTTCGAAAGTATATCAAATTCGTATTCCCGTTTACATTCGAATCATTTGAAACTTTTAAACATCTTACATGCATAAAAACAACGCCCATCCAACTTAAACTATCAGTTCTGGTACAGATATGAGTTATAATTGAAAATCTTTGATATCATTTGTTATTTGACTTATTTTGTCGTGAATATGACTTACTTTACTATGGGACGCCTGTTCAAAATTTACCCTCTGAGAGGGTGATAAGTTTTTGATAGTGAATATCTCCTGTTGTATCTAACGAATCAACATAATTCTTGCTACATGCCATCGGAAATATGATCACAATTTTATGATAAAATTTTCAGTTGTGTGACATAATCTCAAATAGTTCAAAATTAAACTTTTCTGAAATGTTTGGTATAAACGAGTATCAAAGAGGATAATTCATAAGGCGCGTTTGCCTTTCTCGTATTTTGAAAGCTCATAGCTCAGTATTCTGTGGAAGGATTTATATAATCTAACTACCAATAGAATCGAAAATTTTCAAATTGAACGTGTATTGCAACAACATTGAAGTTTTTCAGCAGTACACTATTGAAAAACCAGTTTGAATTGACGCATGGCAGCACCAGCCAATCAGAACGCGAGATGTCTGCTTCTGTACAAGAGCATCCATATAAAAGTTGAGTGGTTCATTTTTCCTACCATTTGCTGAGCAACTGTTTCCTAAACAAGACACACGAGAGCACCGCTGCCAGTAGAAGGTATAAAATGAAATGTGATATGTGAAATAGCGTCATTCAAGTTAAAGCAGCTACTCTGAACGTACGAGACACCGTCAGCACGATGACACCGAAAACCGGTAGAAAGGCAACTAAAAAGTCCAGCAAGGCCCATTCAAAGCACTTTTTAGTGCTAAAGATAATCATAAAGAACTAGTTGAATTTTGTCGCTTTCCTACCATTTTCCGAGCAACTGTTGCCGAAACAAGACACACACGAGAAGTTTAAATAATTTGCACAGTCACTAACACATTCAATTACGAACGGCAATGCGAAAGTGGAAGTGATGATGTTGAACACATCTTTATACTAGTATACAAATATGCCGTGCGAAACAGAGTTGCCACGTATACAGATCAATATGTATTTTTGTCGTGAATTCTTTAGTATGCGGCCGAAAACAAAAATGAACAAATTGTTAGAACAAAGGTTTCCACTTGAATTTTGCATTCTACTTTCCAGGCGTATCAGAACTGGCTAAACTTAGAGCAATCTGAAATATTTCTTTATCACAGTGATGTGGTCGTCCTGAAAAGAACGGGGTTTTTGTTCAACTCCTCGTCGTTACGGATGGCCAGCTGCAGATGGCGAGGGACGATTTGCGTTTTCTTGTTGTCACGGGCAGCGTTACCGACCAATTCCCACACTTCTGCAGCCAAGTACTCCATCACTGCCGCCAGATAGGCTGGTGCTCCGGCACCGACATGCTCGGCGAGGTTTCCCTTCCGGAGCAGACGATGGATTCTGCCAACTGGGAACTGCAGAGCAGCACGGTTTGAGCGAGACTTTGCCTTGCCCTTAACTGTTCCTCCTGTGTGCGTGTTTCTACGTAAAAATTCCACAAGATGCTGTTAACAGCTAGACAGCCAATTCAGTTTTACTGGCTGCCTCTCTACTAACTCTCTCTTTTATATAGTCTCACTGTTTCCCGTTTTGCGAACAGGAAAGGTATTTTAACACAAAGACTGTCCGTACACCCACAACAACAACAACAACGACAACAACAACAACAACAACAACAACAACAACAACAACAACAACGACAATAATGTGCACTACAACAGCAACTTGAACACTAATAGTAACAATACCTGCCACAACAATAACAATAATGTGTCATTACAATATACCTTACCCTTGGACAAAGACTTACTAGCAGCTGCACGGGTTCAATTCTCCGGGAATCCAGGTGCAGATATTGCCTCAAAATTCATAAATTTTCAAAAAGGTGAAACAATCAACCCTTACAAAGGAACAAGAAGTATTCAAAACAACACTACTCCGGTCTTAGGAAGTAATGACATCGAAGCTGAACCATCCACTAACTATATGAACACATCTTCAATATCACAGAACATAAATACGTCTGCAATATCACAGGACATGAATACAGACAGCCAATTCGAAATTGATCCAATGCGTCCTCCAATTGTACGTCTTACTTCACAATCTGCAAATGGCGACGAACGCTTCTTAAAAGCAAGGCTTCGTGACCCGAAAATAATGCACGTCGTCCGTCTGTATTTGTCATATATGAAAAATCAACAACCTACAGTATGCATCGAGGGTATGACACCAACTAGTATAAAAATGCTATTAGCATCAGAAGGCCTTCCAACAACACCTGACCACCTCCTACGAATCTTCATCGAAGTGCATCAGGAATATGGAATGAAACCTAAGGAAGCGCTGGCCGACCTGGACTCTTATGGGAAATTTTTGACAAGTGAACGTACCCGCCGACTCCAACTAATCCAGGAAGCCGAACACAATTTTACAAGGCCGAATTTTCGGAAATAACGACGCCCTTTGACGAAGGAATAGAAACAGGAATTAGTAATGTAAGTATTCCAGAATTCTCAAAAACTTCTTCGCTTCACAGACAAAATGTGACTGAAATTTTGGTCTATTGCCAAAATTTCAACCGCATGAAAAGCCCGGCCAAAATGAAAGAAATTCACCAAAATTTAGTAACCTCCTCTTTCGACATAATCCTTGGAACTGAAAGCAGCTGGGATGAAAGTGTAAGAAGCGAAGAAGTATTTGGAAATAATTTTAACGTATTTCGGCACGACCGAAATTTATCTCTCTGTCAGAAAAAATCTGGAGGTGGAGTCCTTATAGCCATTAACTCTTGCTTTACTTCTGAAGAAATTATTACTCCTAAATATAAAGAATTTGAGCATGTATGGGCCAAAGTCTCAATATTGGGAGAAGAACATATTTACTGCTCTGTCTACTTCCCACCCGAAAATGCGAACAAATTCTCTTTTGAATTATTCTTTCAATCTTTAGACACAATTATTTCGAATATGGAACCTGAAGTAAAGCTTCATATTTTTGGCGACTTCAATCAACGTAATGCGGACTTCATTTCTGACATTGAAAATGAATCAATCTTACTTGCAGTCGTAGGAGAAAACGAAACATTGCGCTACTTTTTCGACAAAATTTCTAATTTTGGCCTACATCAAGTAAACTCCGTAAAAAATCAACAAAACGCATATTTAGACCTTCTTTTCACAAATTGCACAGAAGACTTTTGTGTGAATGCATCAAACCTGCCATTATGGAAAAATGAAGCATTTCACACCGCAATTGAATATTCATTATTTACACACAATGCATCCCTTCCCTACGACTTGGAATATGAGGAAGTGCCGGAATACAATAAAATTGACTTTGAAGTAGTCAAGTGTAGACTAAGTATAATAAATTGGCGGAACATACTGAGTACAGAAGGAAATGTCGACGTCGAAGTAAACAAATTTTATCACATTATAAACAAAATATTAGCCGAAACTTTGCCTATGAAAAGAAGAAGAAAAAATCATAACAGCAAATTACCTGTATGGTTCAATTCACAACTAAAACATTTGAAAAATAGGAAACAAAAAGCACACAAAACTTACAAACAAGAAAAAAGTGACGCTCATCTCCAAAATTACTTAAATCTATGCAATCAACTTAAAATAGCCATTAACACAGCACATGAAGAATATAACCGCAAAATTGAAAACGAAATAAAGACTTGCCCTAAGAACTTTTTTAACTACACAAAAACTAAACTAAAAAGCAACAATTTTCCATCTCAAATGCACCTCGACGAACATGTAGGGAAAAATACTACAGAAATCTGCAATCACTTTGCAAATATAAGTATATATTTAAGTATATACATCTTATTCAGAAACTGACCGTGACCGTGAATACTTCTCTTTCATACCTGCATTTTCCAACTCCATCTATGTAAACTATCTATCAGAACATGACATTTCGACAGCACTGAAAAACTTAGACGCCTCAAAAGGGCCTGGACCTGACAGTATACCACCAATATTTTTAAAAAATCTTGCTGAAGAACTTACACTACCACTACAACTACTTTTTAACCTATCACTTAATAAATGTACTTTTCATAAAGCATAGAAATCTTCCTTTCTTGTACCAATATTTAAATCTGGTGCAAAATCTAACATTCGGAACTACCGTGGAATAGCCATTATCTCATGCATTCCAAAATTATTTGAAAAAATTGTAAATGAAAAACTTTTTCATCAACTTAAAAATGTAATAACAAACAAACAACATGGCTTTTTAAAGGCCGCTCAACTACAACAAATCTCTTAGAATTTATGACATTCACTCTGAATGCAATGGACGCCGGAAACTACGTAGAAACTCTTTACACTGACTTTAGCAAAGCCTTCGACCGTATTGACATACCATTACTTCTACACAAACTACAAAAATATGGCATAAAACATACTCTTCTGGAATGGCTCAAATCATACTTAACGAATCGTGTACAGGTAGTCCGCTTCCAAAACATTCTGTCTGAACCAATTAATGTAACTTCTGGCGTACCTCAGGGTTCTCACTTAGGGCCTCTCCTTTTCATTTTACATATAAACGACATTTCCTTCATACTCAAAAATCTGAAAGTGCTTATATATGCAGACGACATGAAACTCTTCATGGAAATTAAAAATATTAACGACGCTGTAATATTCCAGAACGAAATCAATCTATTCCACATTTGGTGCTGCAAAAGTCTACTCCAACTCAATGTAAAAAAATGTAACTCAATAACTTTCAGTAGGAAAAATGAAACTATACCTATAAACATACATCTAGGATATCAACTTGTAGAAAAATGTAAAATTGTAAGAGATTTAGGCGTGATCTTAGACTCCAAGCTCACTTTTGTGGAACACTACAATACCATAATCAATAAAGCTAATAGCATGCTGGGCTTTATTAAACGCTTCAGTCATAACTTTCAGGACCCATACACAATTAAATTATTATACACTACATATGTCAGACCTATTTTGGAATATTGCAGCCTAGTATGGAATCCATACAATATTATTCACGAAGAACGCATCGAATCTATTCAAAAACAATTTCTTTTATATGCACTTCGTAAATTAAACTGGACAGCATTTCCTCTACCATCATATGAAGCACGCTGCATGCTCATCAATATACAAACACTTAAAGAACGCCGCGACTTTGCAATGCTTTATTTTATCAGCGACATTATTTCTCAACGCATTCAATCAGCTCCATTATTATCGCAATTAAATTTTTATATACCTAGCCGTCAATTACGTTCCAGGAAATTATTTTTAGAAAAACAAGCTAGAACAAATTATGCAAAATACAGTCCAGTCAATCGAATAATGCGCCATTACAATCAATACTGCGAATATCTTGACCTTACTATGTCTAAAAATCAAATCAAATCTCAGCTTTGTCGTAGAAATAATGCGTAGTATGTAAGTGAACATTGTAAACAATTTATATGTAGTCTACATTTGCTTGACGAAATAAATAAATAAAACACCGCTGCCAGTAGCAGGTATAAAATGAAATGTAAAGTGAGAAATAGCGTCATTTAAGTTAAAGTAGCTACTCTGAACGTACGAGACACCGTCAGCACGATGGCACCGAAAACCGGTAGAAAGGAAGATTTTTATCAAGATGGAAATTAAAATAATTTGTACCGTCACTAACACATTCAATTACGAACGGCAATTCTTAAGCGAAAGTGATGATGTTGAACACATCTTTATACTAGTATGGGGTCGTGTGAAAATATGCCATGCGAAACAGGGTTGCTATATACAGGTTAATCTGTATTTTATTTATACATACATATATGTACAAATTAATCTGAATTATTATTATTATTATTATTATCATTATTATTACTATCATTATTATTATTAAAATGACTCTTGCATACCGAAGATCGTCGATACATTTCAGACCAGGCCATTTCAATTGTCTCGTACTGAAATTTCGAGAAGAATCAGATATCTTCGAACTTCATAACTTCAATAAAAATAAACCACAAAATTGTCGTACCTAGCCTCCTATACTGGCCAATTAAAAAGGAATTGTTTCAAGTTTGGAATATATAGTTGTAGAATAGTAGCTGTTTAATGTAACTGTACTTTAATGTAGGTGCATCGCTTCAAACTCTGTTAATGAAAAAGGGGAAAGCTTGCACAATTCATACAATCAATCAACTAACTGATATTCGGAAAAGTGATGGGAGCGTGCCAGTTTTTTCGTATTCACGACATCCAGTTATGTCTGACATTACCCACCCGCCTTTTTTCGCTGATTTTTTATCATCATCCGTATCGACTATTCGACGTCTCTTATATATATATATATATATATATATATATATATATATATATATATATATATATATATATATATATATATATATATATATATATATATATATATATATATATATATATATATATATATATATATATATATATATATATATATATATATATATATATATATAAATATAATATATTTTGATTATAACTTCAATAGATTCAATAATCTTTAATCGCAGACGAGGTCACTTTCTAACCACAGCGTAAGATGTTTCCGATTCAGTTTCAAAATAATATAAAGATTCTAGTTCTACGTAGCAGACTATTTCAATAAATCACAGGGTTTACTCGCTTACAATTGAGACTCGATGTGGTGTAACAACACTAACATTATTTATACCGAAAGGGAAATATTCACAAATTTTTGGGTGATTGCGAATAGCACAACACCTCTTCTATCTCGGTTTCGGGGAAGAATACTTATTTAATTCCGATAGGCAGACCCATTCATTCGGAATACGAAAGCTTTGCTCAATATTAGTTATTACTTCCAGCTCGATTGACTTGTGTTTGCTCGTTTTTATGAAGGTCATCCGAGTCTTTCACGATCATCGTTCAGGCATACCCGATCTTGAACTCTCGCTAAACTTCTCATTGCTGGTACTCCTCTTCAACGCCTCATTGGCTCGGAGTTTGTGGTATTAAATAGCTCATCTTTCCAGCTAGCGCCAATAACTCGCTTTGCATTCTGGTCGATGGGATAGGCTATACGCGCAGTAATAACTAACAAATAGGTTTGATTTCTGATTCTAGAAGTCCAACAAACAGTCTCGACCAAGCGTTTTCCGGATAAACTGACGCGATTGATTGGAAGCAACAATGGGTGTGATACTTCAGAGTATCTGGGATGTTCTCGTGTTCTTTCGAATCTTGGAGAGGGGTACGGCAAGGTGATGGACTATCTTGTATCTTATTCAATATTGCTTTGGAAGGTGTGATTCGAAGAGCGAAGATCGACACAAGTGACACGATCTTCCGAAAGTCCTTACAGCGTTTTGGCTTCACTGACGATGATGATATTGTGACACGTAACCTTGAAAAGATTATGGAAACATACATTGGACTGAAACCTGAAGCTAGGCATATCGGACTGGTCATAAATGAGCCAAAAACAAAATACATGTGAGGACGAGGCTCTAGAGAAGATAAACTATGCCTCCCACCACGTATATCGATAGACGGTGACGATATCGAGGTGGTTGAAATCGTATATTTAAGCTCACTGGTGACCGCCGATAATGATACCAGCAGTGTAATTCAGAGGGGTATTTTGGCAGGAAATCGTGCGTACTTTGGACGCAAAAGAACCCTTCGATCGAGAAAAGTACGCCACCGCACGAAATTGACCATCTACAAAACGCTCATTAGACTGGTTGTTCTCTGTGGCCACGAGACCTGGACTATGCTGGTAGAGGAACAACGCGCCTTGGTGTTCTTGAATTTAATTCGACTGGATGAGAAGAGAGCAGCGAGCAAGGTGGATCGATCAAGTGTGGGACTATCTACGAAGCAATCGTACCGTGAGTGGCTGGCTACGAGCAGCCATTGACCGATTATGGTGGAGACGTATGCCTGATGCAGCAAGAGACACCCCAGAACTATAGCTATTACGTTATCTAAGTAGTCATACAACTAAATATTTTATTACAAATTGATCATATTCCCGATAGCATGTAGCAAAAACTTTGTTGATGCGTTAGATACAATAAGAGATTATCAAGATCAAAAACTTATAACTCTTCCAGATGGTAAATTTCGACAAAGCTTACATAGCATAGTAAGACTTATTCACATCAAAAATTGTTACTGTGCTACAATATGGATATGTACTTCATTTTGTTTACAATCAAAAATATGAGCGTCGGGCCAAATAAATTAGAGTAAAAAAATATAGGGTCTCCGACGCTTCGATTAAGAGTTGGTTCTCATACAATTCTACATCCTTTCTATAGAGCAAGGTGAGAATATGGATAACGGTCTATCAATGTTCATATTATGCATATTTCTTTATCGTCCTAGTACGTAAGCTAACAATCGGTTGCGAAGTTTTTTGAGCCAGAATTTCAAATAACTACTAATGAGATCAGGCTTATTCGTTTACGTAGAGTTGACACTTGTATACTTAATATTTTAACATTATCTCTGTTTCTTAACATACATACACTATGTTTATACACTTTAATTATATGAACTGCATATTTCTCTTTTTTAGGTGATTGGATCAGATAGGAACATTTCCGAAATTGTTCTAGACCATCGAGCAAACGTTCTTTACTCTTTGGTGAAAATGTATCATGGTGATTTGAATTTTATATTCGAACGAACAATTTCAGAGTGTAATCAAACTAAGTTTTCCGATAAGATTTACAACATCATTGAAAGTTACCTACCACTCCTGCTGTACAACGGTAACATTTTTCAGAATGTTTCTAGTTTAAAAATACCGAAAGTAAGTAGACATCTCAAAGTATCCAGAGTGAAATCGTTTTAATTACTTGAATTAAGGCTATTAAATTAATGATGCTTACTCGTTTATGGTTCATATATTTTCTTTTCAAATATATTGAACTTCATCATATTTTGTTCATATCTAACTATTTCGGTGTATGTATTTTTACAGAGCGCAAGTACCCTATACTTGGAAACAAACCAAATTCTGCAGAGCTTTCAACAAATAAAAGGAGTGTTGGGTGGATGTATTCTGTATCATAACAAGTAAGTGTTGCATCAAGACTTCCTTGAACGTTATGTTGTTTTTCGTTGGTTTGTATAGAATAATATTTCTTGCAAAGAATAAGGAGTTCCACAAGTACTAGATTGTACCAAATATTCTCGGCTGCTTGGCCACCCATGGAAGTTGACCATCAATGTCA